>NW_026783352.1:0-300000 GCF_949774975.1 Lagenorhynchus albirostris
ACTGAAATAAGTCACACAGGAAAAGAAACATCATAAGATATCACTAATACACGGAATGTAAACTTGGCTACACAGGAACTGAATTACAAAACAGAACAGGGTCTCAAATTTAGAAACCCAACTTATGCTTGCTTAAGGGGAAAGGTGAGTTGGGGTGCTGCATAAAACCAGAGATTGAAATGAGCACAGATAAAGTTCCTTAAGCCAAATATGGAATAGACAAGAGCTACTCCTTGCTCAACGAAATGGACTCAACACCCCATATTAAATGCCTAAGAGTGTACCTGACTAGGAAGTATCTTAAAACCTATGGATTGCTATGTCTCTGAAAGAGAATCAAGTGTGTGTACAGGGGCATAAACGCAGCAGTGATAGGATTGGAGAGGTTCGGTGAGCAAATGAAGACCCTTTGAAGTCATATTGCATGGTACCCATTCCACGGGTCTCAACTCTCCAGGTTTAAGGTATTCTTCCTTCAGCTAAAACATGCATGTGGAACCCAGAGTATGATCAACCGTGTGATCGGGAGACGTGTTCCAATATGTCTCAGTTTTCGTCCCCTGGTACTCGGGTGCAACATTCCAGACGCTTTACTAACACTCTCCCGACTTGGAGAGTCAGTGCCTTTAACCTCCTGTTTGGCCCAGTTTGCAATTTCTGCGGAAGATGAACAGGAATAGGGAGAACCAATGACAGACTAGCTGGAGGTGTCTGGACGGGCAAATTTAACTCTCATTTCCCACCAGGAAGAGGAATTAACCAAAGGCTCAGCGTGCCGTGCCGGAACCAGATTAGGGCCTGAAGCCATCCTGCGGGGTTGCGGCCAGCTCACGAGAAAGCGAGTTGAAGAAAGGAGCTCAGGGGCACTGTAATTCACAAACCTGCAGAGTTATAAATGACAGCTATCGTCCAAAAATATACTGAAGTAAGGCTGCCAAGAGGACTTGAAAGCGGGGCAGAATTGCAGGAAACCGATTTCAGGAGGTAGACTGGAATTGCATTTAAAGCATAGGAAAAGAGGCAGAACGTCCACAATGATGCACTTGGCCAAAAAGGGCGTATGCGTTTTTTCCTGAATATATTCAGGAAAAAACGCATACGCCCTTTTTGGCCAACCAAGCAAGCTTGCAAAGGAAATCTGCACTACAATGAAGTCTCACTTCCCCCCGGTCAAAAGGGCCATCTGAAAAAAGTGTAAAATCCAGAAAGGCAGGACAGGCCATGGAGAACTGGGAGCCTTGTTATGCTGATGGGCGGGATGTAAATTGCCAACAGCCACTCGGGAGAAGTGTATGGTGTTTCCTGAAACATCTAAAAAACAAAGCAACAGAGCCTAGGGCACTTCCACTTATGGTCCTATAGCTTAGGGAAATTAAAATCAAAAGACACAGCCACCCCAAAGTTTGGGACGGCTCTGTTTACAAGAACCTGGTTTACGGTACAAGTTCAATATCGCAGAAAGTGAAAAATGGATAAAGAAGTTGTGGTACTTACGTACAATGCAGTATCACTCAGCAATGAAATCTATGTCATCAGGCCCGTAGCAGCATAATGAGTGGATTCAGGTACGATGATTCTAACTGAAATAAGTCACACAGGAAAAGAAACATCATAAGATATCACTAATACACGGAATGTAAACTTGGCTACACAGGAACTGAATTACAAAACAGAACAGGGTCTCAAATTTAGAAACCCAACTTATGCTTGCTTAAGGGGAAAGGTGAGTTGGGGTGCTGCATAAAACCAGAGATTGAAATGAGCACAGATAAAGTTCCTTAAGCCAAATATGGAATAGACAAGAGCTACTCCTTGCTCAACGAAATGGACTCAACACCCCATATTAAATGCCTAAGAGTGTACCTGACTAGGAAGTATCTTAAAACCTATGGATTGCTATGTCTCTGAAAGAGAATCAAGTGTGTGTACAGGGGCATAAACGCAGCAGTGATAGGATTGGAGAGGTTCGGTGAGCAAATGAAGACCCTTTGAAGTCATATTGCATGGTACCCATTCCACGGGTCTCAACTCTCCAGGTTTAAGGTATTCTTCCTTCAGCTAAAACATGCATGTGGAACCCAGAGTATGATCAACCGTGTGATCGGGAGACGTGTTCCAATATGTCTCAGTTTTCGTCCCCTGGTACTCGGGTGCAACATTCCAGACGCTTTACTAACACTCTCCCGACTTGGAGAGTCAGTGCCTTTAACCTCCTGTTTGGCCCAGTTTGCAATTTCTGCGGAAGATGAACAGGAATAGGGAGAACCAATGACAGACTAGCTGGAGGTGTCTGGACGGGCAAATTTAACTCTCATTTCCCACCAGGAAGAGGAATTAACCAAAGGCTCAGCGTGCCGTGCCGGAACCAGATTAGGGCCTGAAGCCATCCTGCGGGGTTGCGGCCAGCTCACGAGAAAGCGAGTTGAAGAAAGGAGCTCAGGGGCACTGTAATTCACAAACCTGCAGAGTTATAAATGACAGCTATCGTCCAAAAATATACTGAAGTAAGGCTGCCAAGAGGACTTGAAAGCGGGGCAGAATTGCAGGAAACCGATTTCAGGAGGTAGACTGGAATTGCATTTAAAGCATAGGAAAAGAGGCAGAACGTCCACAATGATGCACTTGGCCAAAAAGGGCGTATGCGTTTTTTCCTGAATATATTCAGGAAAAAACGCATACGCCCTTTTTGGCCAACCAAGCAAGCTTGCAAAGGAAATCTGCACTACAATGAAGTCTCACTTCCCCCCGGTCAAAAGGGCCATCTGAAAAAAGTGTAAAATCCAGAAAGGCAGGACAGGCCATGGAGAACTGGGAGCCTTGTTATGCTGATGGGCGGGATGTAAATTGCCAACAGCCACTCGGGAGAAGTGTATGGTGTTTCCTGAAACATCTAAAAAACAAAGCAACAGAGCCTAGGGCACTTCCACTTATGGTCCTATAGCTTAGGGAAATTAAAATCAAAAGACACAGCCACCCCAAAGGTTGGGACGGCTCTGTTTACAAGAACCTGGTTTACGGTACAAGTTCAATATCGCAGAAAGTGAAAAATGGATAAAGAAGTTGTGGTACTTACGTACAATGCAGTATCACTCAGCAATGAAATCTATGTCATCAGGCCCGTAGCAGCATAATGAGTGGATTCAGGTACGATGATTCTAACTGAAATAAGTCACACAGGAAAAGAAACATCATAAGATATCACTAATACACGGAATGTAAACTTGGCTACACAGGAACTGAATTACAAAACAGAACAGGGTCTCAAATTTAGAAACCCAACTTATGCTTGCTTAAGGGGAAAGTTGAGTTGGGGTGCTGCATAAAACCAGAGATTGAAATGAGCACAGATAAAGTTCCTTAAGCCAAATATGGAATAGACAAGAGCTACTCCTTGCTCAACGAAATGGACTCAACACCCCATATTAAATGCCTAAGAGTGTACCTGACTAGGAAGTATCTTAAAACCTATGGATTGCTATGTCTCTGAAAGAGAATCAAGTGTGTGTACAGGGGCATAAACGCAGCAGTGATAGGATTGGAGAGGTTCGGTGAGCAAATGAAGACCCTTTGAAGTCATATTGCATGGTACCCATTCCACGGGTCTCAACTCTCCAGGTTTAAGGTATTCTTCCTTCAGCTAAAACATGCATGTGGAACCCAGAGTATGATCAACCGTGTGATCGGGAGACGTGTTCCAATATGTCTCAGTTTCCGTCCCCTGGTACTCGGGTGCAACATTCCAGACGCTTTACTAACACTCTCCCGACTTGGAGAGTCAGTGCCTTTAACCTCCTGTTTGGCCCAGTTTGCAATTTCTGCGGAAGATGAACAGGAATAGGGAGAACCAATGACAGACTAGCTGGAGGTGTCTGGACGGGCAAATTTAACTCTCATTTCCCACCAGGAAGAGGAATTAACCAAAGGCTCAGCGTGCCGTGCCGGAACCAGATTAGGGCCTGAAGCCATCCTGCGGGGTTGCGGCCAGCTCACGAGAAAGCGAGTTGAAGAAAGGAGCTCAGGGGCACTGTAATTCACAAACCTGCAGAGTTATAAATGACAGCTATCGTCCAAAAATATACTGAAGTAAGGCTGCCAAGAGGACTTGAAAGCGGGGCAGAATTGCAGGAAACCGATTTCAGGAGGTAGACTGGAATTGCATTTAAAGCATAGGAAAAGAGGCAGAACGTCCACAATGATGCACTTGGCCAAAAAGGGCGTATGCGTTTTTTCCTGAATATATTCAGGAAAAAACGCATACGCCCTTTTTGGCCAACCAAGCAAGCTTGCAAAGGAAATCTGCACTACAGTGAAGTCTCACTTCCCCCGGTCAAAAGGGCCATCTGAAAAAAGTGTAAAATCCAGAAAGGCAGGACAGGCCATGGAGAACTGGGAGCCTTGTTATGCTGATGGGCGGGATGTCAATTGCCAACAGCCACTCGGGAGAAGTGTATGGTGTTTCCTGAAACATCTAAAAAACAAAGCAACAGAGCCTAGGGCACTTCCACTTATGGTCCTATAGCTTAGGGAAATTAAAATCAAAAGACACAGCCACCCCAAAGGTTGGGACGGCTCTGTTTACAAGAACCTGGTTTACGGTACAAGTTCAATATCGCAGAAAGTGAAAAATGGATAAAGAAGTTGTGGTACTTACGTACAATGCAGTATCACTCAGCAATGAAATCTATGTCATCAGGCCCGTAGCAGCATAATGAGTGGATTCAGGTACGATGATTCTAACTGAAATAAGTCACACAGGAAAAGAAACATCATAAGATATCACTAATACACGGAATGTAAACTTGGCTACACAGGAACTGAATTACAAAACAGAACAGGGTCTCAAATTTAGAAACCCAACTTATGCTTGCTTAAGGGGAAAGGTGAGTTGGGGTGCTGCATAAAACCAGAGATTGAAATGAGCACAGATAAAGTTCCTTAAGCCAAATATGGAATAGACAAGAGCTACTCCTTGCTCAACGAAATGGACTCAACACCCCATATTAAATGCCTAAGAGTGTACCTGACTAGGAAGTATCTTAAAACCTATGGATTGCTATGTCTCTGAAAGAGAATCAAGTGTGTGTACAGGGGCATAAACGCAGCAGTGATAGGATTGGAGAGGTTCGGTGAGCAAATGAAGACCCTTTGAAGTCATATTGCATGGTACCCATTCCACGGGTCTCAACTCTCCAGGTTTAAGGGATTCTTCCTTCAGCTAAAACATGCATGTGGAACCCAGAGTATGATCAACCGTGTGATCGGGAGACGTGTTCCAATATGTCTCAGTTTTCGTCCCCTGGTACTCGGGTGCAACATTCCAGACGCTTTACTAACACTCTCCCGACTTGGAGAGTCAGTGCCTTTAACCTCCTGTTTGGCCCAGTTTGCAATTTCTGCGGAAGATGAACAGGAATAGGGAGAACCAATGACAGACTAGCTGGAGGTGTCTGGACGGGCAAATTTAACTCTCATTTCCCACCAGGAAGAGGAATTAACCAAAGGCTCAGCGTGCCGTGCCGCAACCAGATTAGGGCCTGAAGCCATCCTGCGGGGTTGCGGCCAGCTCACGAGAAAGCGAGTTGAAGAAAGGAGCTCAGGGGCACTGTAATTCACAAACCTGCAGAGTTATAAATGACAGCTATCGTCCAAAAATATACTGAAGTAAGGCTGCCAAGAGGACTTGAAAGCGGGGCAGAATTGCAGGAAACCGATTTCAGGAGGTAGACTGGAATTGCATTTAAAGCATAGGAAAAGAGACAGAACGTCCACAATGATGCACTTGGCCAAAAAGGGCGTATGCGTTTTTTCCTGAATATATTCAAGAAAAAACGCATACTCCCTTTTTGGCCAACCAAGCAAGCTTGCAAATGAAATCTGCATTACAGTGAAGTCTCACTTCCCCCCGGTCAAAAGGGCCATCTGAAAAAAGTGTAAAATCCAGAAAGGCAGGACAGGCCATGGAGAACTGGGAGCCTTGTTATGCTGATGGGCGGGATGTAAATTGCCAACAGCCACTCGGGAGAAGTGTATGGTGTTTCCTGAAACATCTAAAAAACAAAGCAACAGAGCCTAGGGCGCTTCCACTTATGGTCCTATAGCTTAGGGAAATTAAAATCAAAAGACACAGCCACCCCAAAGGTTGGGACGGCTCTGTTTACAAGAACCTGGTTTACGGTACAAGTTCAATATCGCAGAAAGTGAAAAATGGATAAAGAAGTTGTGGTACTTACGTACAATGCAGTATCACTCAGCAATGAAATCTATGTCATCAGGCCCGTAGCAGCATAATGAGTGGATTCAGGTACGATGATTCTAACTGAAATAAGTCACACAGGAAAAGAAACATCATAAGATATCACTAATACACGGAATGTAAACTTGGCTACACAGGAACTGAATTACAAAACAGAACAGGGTCTCAAATTTAGAAACCCAACTTATGCTTGCTTAAGGGGAAAGGTGAGTTGGGGTGCTGCATAAAACCAGAGATTGAAATGAGCACAGATAAAGTTCCTTAAGCCAAATATGGAATAGACAAGAGCTACTCCTTGCTCAACGAAATGGACTCAACACCCCATATTAAATGCCTAAGAGTGTACCTGACTAGGAAGTATCTTAAAACCTATGGATTGCTATGTCTCTGAAAGAGAATCAAGTGTGTGTACAGGGGCATAAACGCAGCAGTGATAGGATTGGAGAGGTTCGGTGAGCAAATGAAGACCCTTTGAAGTCATATTGCATGGTACCCATTCCACGAGTCTCAACTCTCCAGGTTTAAGGTATTCTTCCTTCAGCTAAAACATGCATGTGGAACCCAGAGTATGATCAACCGTGTGATCGGGAGACGTGTTCCAATACGTCTCAGTTTTCGTCCCCTGGTACTCGGGTGCAACATTCCAGACGCTTTACTAACACTCTCCCGACTTGGAGAGTCAGTGCCTTTAACCTCCTGTTTGGCCCAGTTTGCAATTTCTGCGGAAGATGAACAGGAATAGGGAGAACCAATGAGAGACTAGCTGGAGGTGTCTGGACGGGCAAATTTAACTCTCATTTCCCACCAGGAAGAGGAATTAACCAAAGGCTCAGCGTGCCGTGCCGGAACCAGATTAGGGCCTGAAGCCATCCTGCGGTGTTGCGGCCAGCTCACGAGAAAGCGAGTTGAAGAAAGGAGCTCAGGGGCACTGTAATTCACAAACCTGCAGAGTTATAAATGACAGCTATCGTCCAAAAATATACTGAAGTAAGGCTGCCAAGAGGACTTGAAAGCGGGGCAGAATTGCAGGAAACCGATTTCAGGAGGTAGACTGGAATTGCATTTAAAGCATAGGAAAAGAGGCAGAACGTCCACAATGATGCACTTGGCCAAATAGGGCGTATGCGTTTTTTCCTGAATATATTCAGGAAAAAACGCATACGCCCTTTTTGGCCAACCAAGCAAGCTTGCAAAGGAAATCTGCACTACAATGAAGTCTCACTTCCCCCCGGTCAAAAGGGCCATCTGAAAAAAGTGTAAAATCCAGAAAGGCAGGACAGGCCATGGAGAACTGGGAGCCTTGTTATGCTGATGGGCGGGATGTCAATTGCCAACAGCCACTCGGGAGAAGTGTATGGTGTTTCCTGAAACATCTAAAAAACAAAGCAACAGAGCCTAGGGCACTTCCACTTATGGTCCTATAGCTTAGGGAAATTAAAATCAAAAGACACAGCCACCCCAAAGGTTGGGACGGCTCTGTTTACAAGAACCTGGTTTACGGTACAAGTTCAGTATCGCAGAAAGTGAAAAATGGATAAAGAAGTTGTGGTACTTACGTACAATGCAGTATCACTCAGCAATGAAATCTATGTCATCAGGCCCGTAGCAGCATAATGAGTGGATTCAGGTACGATGATTCTAACTGAAATAAGTCACACAGGAAAAGAAACATCATAAGATATCACTAATACACGGAATGTAAACTTGGCTACACAGGAACTGAATTACAAAACAGAACAGGGTCTCAAATTTAGAAACCCAACTTATGCTTGCTTAAGGGGAAAGGTGAGTTGGGGTGCTGCATAAAACCAGAGATTGAAATGAGCACAGATAAAGTTCCTTAAGCCAAATATGGAATAGACAAGAGCTACTCCTTGCTCAACGAAATGGACTCAACACCCCATATTAAATGCCTAAGAGTGTACCTGACTAGGAAGTATCTTAAAACCTATGGATTGCTATGTCTCTGAAAGAGAATCAAGTGTGTGTACAGGGGCATAAACGCAGCAGTGATAGGATTGGAGAGGTTCGGTGAGCAAATGAAGACCCTTTGAAGTCATATTGCATGGTACCCATTCCACGGGTCTCAACTCTCCAGGTTTAAGGTATTCTTCCTTCAGCTAAAACATGCATGTGGAACCCAGAGTATGATCAACCGTGTGATCGGGAGACGTGTTCCAATATGTCTCAGTTTTCGTCCCCTGGTACTCGGGTGCAACATTCCAGACGCTTTACTAACACTCTCCCGACTTGGAGAGTCAGTGCCTTTAACCTCCTGTTTGGCCCAGTTTGCAATTTCTGCGGAAGATGAACAGGAATAGGGAGAACCAATGAGAGACTAGCTGGAGGTGTCTGGACGGGCAAATTTAACTCTCATTTCCCACCAGGAAGAGGAATTAACCAAAGGCTCAGCGTGCCGTGCCGGAACCAGATTAGGGCCTGAAGCCATCCTGCGGTGTTGCGGCCAGCTCACGAGAAAGCGAGTTGAAGAAAGGAGCTCAGGGGCACTGTAATTCACAAACCTGCAGAGTTATAAATGACAGCTATCGTCCAAAAATATACTGAAGTAAGGCTGCCAAGAGGACTTGAAAGCGGGGCAGAATTGCAGGAAACCGATTTCAGGAGGTAGACTGGAATTGCATTTAAAGCATAGGAAAAGAGGCAGAACGTCCCCAATGATGCACTTGGCCAAAAAGGGCGTATGCGTTTTTTCCTGAATATATTCAGGAAAAAACGCATACGCCCTTTTTGGCCAACCAAGCAAGCTTGCAAAGGAAATCTGCACTACAATGAAGTCTCACTTCCCCCCGGTCAAAAGGGCCATCTGAAAAAAGTGTAAAATCCAGAAAGGCAGGACAGGCCATGGAGAACTGGGAGCCTTGTTATGCTGATGGGCGGGATGTAAATTGCCAACAGCCACTCGGGAGAAGTGTATGGTGTTTCCTGAAACATCTAAAAAACAAAGCAACAGAGCCTAGGGCACTTCCACTTATGGTCCTATAGCTTAGGGAAATTAAAATCAAAAGACACAGCCACCCCAAAGGTTGGGACGGCTCTGTTTACAAGAACCTGGTTTACGGTACAAGTTCAGTATCGCAGAAAGTGAAAAATGGATAAAGAAGTTGTGGTACTTACGTACAATGCAGTATCACTCAGCAATGAAATCTATGTCATCAGGCCCGTAGCAGCATAATGAGTGGATTCAGGTACGATGATTCTAACTGAAATAAGTCACACAGGAAAAGAAACATCATAAGATATCACTAATACACGGAATGTAAACTTGGCTACACAGGAACTGAATTACAAAACAGAACAGGGTCTCAAATTTAGAAACCCAACTTATGCTTGCTTAAGGGGAAAGGTGAGTTGGGGTGCTGCATAAAACCAGAGATTGAAATGAGCACAGATAAAGTTCCTTAAGCCAAATATGGAATAGACAAGAGCTACTCCTTGCTCAACGAAATGGACTCAACACCCCATATTAAATGCCTAAGAGTGTACCTGACTAGGAAGTATCTTAAAACCTATGGATTGCTATGTCTCTGAAAGAGAATCAAGTGTGTGTACAGGGGCATAAACGCAGCAGTGATAGGATTGGAGAGGTTCGGTGAGCAAATGAAGACCCTTTGAAGTCATATTGCATGGTACCCATTCCACGGGTCTCAACTCTCCAGGTTTAAGGTATTCTTCCTTCAGCTAAAACATGCATGTGGAACCCAGAGTATGATCAACCGTGTGATCGGGAGACGTGTTCCAATATGTCTCAGTTTTCGTCCCCTGGTACTCGGGTGCAACATTCCAGACGCTTTACTAACACTCTCCCGACTTGGAGAGTCAGTGCCTTTAACCTCCTGTTTGGCCCAGTTTGCAATTTCTGCGGAAGATGAACAGGAATAGGGAGAACCAATGAGAGACTAGCTGGAGGTGTCTGGACGGGCAAATTTAACTCTCATTTCCCACCAGGAAGAGGAATTAACCAAAGGCTCAGCGTGCCGTGCCGGAACCAGATTAGGGCCTGAAGCCATCCTGCGGGGTTGCGGCCAGCTCACGAGAAAGCGAGTTGAAGAAAGGAGCTCAGGGGCACTGTAATTCACAAACCTGAAGAGTTATAAATGACAGCTATCGTCCAAAAATATACTGAAGTAAGGCTGCCAAGAGGACTTGAAAGCGGGGCAGAATTGCAGGAAACCGATTTCAGGAGGTAGACTGGAATTGCATTTAAAGCATAGGAAAAGAGGCAGAACGTCCACAATGATGCACTTGGCCAAAAAGGGCGTATGCGTTTTTTCCTGAATATATTCAGGAAAAAATGCATACGCCCTTTTTGGCCAACCAAGCAAGCTTGCAAAGGAAATCTGCACTACAATGAAGTCTCACTTCCCCCTGGTCAAAAGGGCCATCTGAAAAAAGTGTAAAATCCAGAAAGGCAGGACAGGCCATGGAGAACTGGGAGCCTTGTTATGCTGATGGGCGGGATGTAAATTGCCAACTGCCACTCGGGAGAAGTGTATGGTGTTTCCTGAAACATCTAAAAAACAAAGCAACAGAGCCTAGGGCACTTCCACTTATGGTCCTATAGCTTAGGGAAATTAAAATCAAAAGACACAGCCACCCCAAAGGTTGGGACGGCTCTGTTTACAAGAACCTGGTTTACGGTACAAGTTCAATATCGCAGAAAGTGAAAAATGGATAAAGAAGTTGTGGTACTTACGTACAATGCAGTATCACTCAGCAATGAAATCTATGTCATCAGGCCCGTAGCAGCATAATGAGTGGATTCAGGTACGATGATTCTAACTGAAATAAGTCACACAGGAAAAGAAACATCATAAGATATCACTAATACACGGAATGTAAACTTGGCTACACAGGAACTGAATTACAAAACAGAACAGGGTCTCAAATTTAGAAACCCAACTTATGCTTGCTTAAGGGGAAAGGTGAGTTGGGGTGCTGCATAAAACCAGAGATTGAAATGAGCACAGATAAAGTTCCTTAAGCCAAATATGGAATAGACAAGAGCTACTCCTTGCTCAACGAAATGGACTCAACACCCCATATTAAATGCCTAAGAGTGTACCTGACTAGGAAGTATCTTAAAACCTATGGATTGCTATGTCTCTGAAAGAGAATCAAGTGTGTGTACAGGGGCATAAACGCAGCAGTGATAGGATTGGAGAGGTTCGGTGAGCAAATGAAGACCCTTTGAAGTCATATTGCATGGTACCCATTCCACGGGTCTCAACTCTCCAGGTTTAAGGGATTCTTCCTTCAGCTAAAACATGCATGTGGAACCCAGAGTATGATCAACCGTGTGATCGGGAGACGTGTTCCAATATGTCTCAGTTTTCGTCCCCTGGTACTCGGGTGCAACATTCCAGACGCTTTACTAACACTCTCCCGACTTGGAGAGTCAGTGCCTTTAACCTCCTGTTTGGCCCAGTTTGCAATTTCTGTGGAAGATGAACAGGAATAGGGAGAACCAATGACAGACTAGCTGGAGGTGTCTGGACGGGCAAATTTAACTCTCATTTCCCACCAGGAAGAGGAATTAACCAAAGGCTCAGCGTGCCGTGCCGGAACCAGATTAGGGCCTGAAGCCATCCTGCGGGGTTGCGGCCAGCTCACGAGAAAGCGAGTTGAAGAAAGGAGCTCAGGGGCACTGTAATTCACAAACCTGCAGAGTTATAAATGACAGCTATCGTCCAAAAATATACTGAAGTAAGGCTGCCAAGAGGACTTGAAAGCGGGGCAGAATTGCAGGAAACCGATTTCAGGAGGTAGACTGGAATTGCATTTAAAGCATAGGAAAAGAGGCAGAACGTCCACAATGATGCACTTGGCCAAAAAGGGCGTATGCGTTTTTTCCTGAATATATTCAGGAAAAAATGCATACGCCCTTTTTGGCCAACCAAGCAAGCTTGCAAAGGAAATCTGCACTACAGTGAAGTCTCACTTCCCCCCGGTCAAAAGGGCCATCTGAAAAAAGTGTAAAATCCAGAAAGGCAGGACAGGCCATGGAGAACTGGGAGCCTTGTTATGCTGATGGGCGGGATGTAAATTGCCAACAGCCACTCGGGAGAAGTGTATGGTGTTTCCTGAAACATCTAAAAAACAAAGCAACAGAGCCTAGGGCACTTCCACTTATGGTCCTATAGCTTAGGGAAATTAAAATCAAAAGACACAGCCACCCCAAAGGTTGGGACGGCTCTGTTTACAAGAACCTGGTTTACGGTACAAGTTCAATATCGCAGAAAGTGAAAAATGGATAAAGAAGTTGTGGTACTTACGTACAATGCAGTATCACTCAGCAATGAAATCTATGTCATCAGGCCCGTAGCAGCATAATGAGTGGATTCAGGTACGATGATTCTAACTGAAATAAGTCACACAGGAAAAGAAACATCATAAGATATCACTAATACACGGAATGTAAACTTGGCTACACAGGAACTGAATTACAAAACAGAACAGGGTCTCAAATTTAGAAACCCAACTTATGCTTGCTTAAGGGGAAAGGTGAGTTGGGGTGCTGCATAAAACCAGAGATTGAAATGAGCACAGATAAAGTTCCTTAAGCCAAATATGGAATAGACAAGAGCTACTCCTTGCTCAACGAAATGGACTCAACACCCCATATTAAATGCCTAAGAGTGTACCTGACTAGGAAGTATCTTAAAACCTATGGATTGCTATGTCTCTGAAAGAGAATCAAGTGTGTGTACAGGGGCATAAACGCAGCAGTGATAGGATTGGAGAGGTTCGGTGAGCAAATGAAGACCCTTTGAAGTCATATTGCATGGTACCCATTCCACGAGTCTCAACTCTCCAGGTTTAAGGTATTCTTCCTTCAGCTAAAACATGCATGTGGAACCCAGAGTATGATCAACCGTGTGATCGGGAGACGTGTTCCAATATGTCTCAGTTTTCGTCCCCTGGTACTCGGGTGCAACATTCCAGACGCTTTACTAACACTCTCCCGACTTGGAGAGTCAGTGCCTTTAACCTCCTGTTTGGCCCAGTTTGCAATTTCTGCGGAAGATGAACAGGAATAGGCAGAACCAATGACAGACTAGCTGGAGGTGTCTGGACGGGCAAATTTAACTCTCATTTCCCACCAGGAAGAGGAATTAACCAAAGGCTCAGCGTGCCGTGCCGCAACCAGATTAGGGCCTGAAGCCATCCTGCGGGGTTGCGGCCAGCTCACGAGAAAGCGAGTTGAAGAAAGGAGCTCAGGGGCACTGTAATTCACAAACCTGCAGAGTTATAAATGACAGCTATCGTCCAAAAATATACTGAAGTAAGGCTGCCAAGAGGACTTGAAAGCGGGGCAGAATTGCAGGAAACCGATTTCAGGAGGTAGACTGGAATTGCATTTAAAGCATAGGAAAAGAGACAGAACGTCCACAATGATGCACTTGGCCAAAAAGGGCGTATGCGTTTTTTCCTGAATATATTCAGGAAAAAACGCATACGCCCTTTTTGGCCAACCAAGCAAGCTTGCAAAGGAAATCTGCACTACAGTGAAGTCTCACTTCCCCCCGGTCAAAAGGGCCATCTGAAAAAAGTGTAAAATCCAGAAAGGCAGGACAGGCCATGGAGAACTGGGAGCCTTGTTATGCTGATGGGCGGGATGTCAATTGCCAACAGCCACTCGGGAGAAGTGTATGGTGTTTCCTGAAACATCTAAAAAACAAAGCAACAGAGCCTAGGGCACTTCCACTTATGGTCCTATAGCTTAGGGAAATTAAAATCAAAAGACACAGCCACCCCAAAGGTTGGGACGGCTCTGTTTACAAGAACCTGGTTTACGGTACAAGTTCAATATCGCAGAAAGTGAAAAATGGATAAAGAAGTTGTGGTACTTACGTACAATGCAGTATCACTCAGCAATGAAATCTATGTCATCAGGCCCGTAGCAGCATAATGAGTGGATTCAGGTACGATGATTCTAACTGAAATAAGTCACACAGGAAAAGAAACATCATAAGATATCACTAATACACGGAATGTAAACTTGGCTACACAGGAACTGAATTACAAAACAGAACAGGGTCTCAAATTTAGAAACCCAACTTATGCTTGCTTAAGGGGAAAGGTGAGTTGGGGTGCTGCATAAAACCAGAGATTGAAATGAGCACAGATAAAGTTCCTTAAGCCAAATATGGAATAGACAAGAGCTACTCCTTGCTCAACGAAATGGACTCAACACCCCATATTAAATGCCTAAGAGTGTACCTGACTAGGAAGTATCTTAAAACCTATGGATTGCTATGTCTCTGAAAGAGAATCAAGTGTGTGTACAGGGGCATAAACGCAGCAGTGATAGGATTGGAGAGGTTCGGTGAGCAAATGAAGACCCTTTGAAGTCATATTGCATGGTACCCATTCCACGAGTCTCAACTCTCCAGGTTTAAGGTATTCTTCCTTCAGCTAAAACATGCATGTGGAACCCAGAGTATGATCAACCGTGTGATCGGGAGACGTGTTCCAATATGTCTCAGTTTTCGTCCCCTGGTACTCGGGTGCAACATTCCAGACGCTTTACTAACACTCTCCCGACTTGGAGAGTCAGTGCCTTTAACCTCCTGTTTGGCCCAGTTTGCAATTTCTGCGGAAGATGAACAGGAATAGGCAGAACCAATGACAGACTAGCTGGAGGTGTCTGGACGGGCAAATTTAACTCTCATTTCCCACCAGGAAGAGGAATTAACCAAAGGCTCAGCGTGCCGTGCCGCAACCAGATTAGGGCCTGAAGCCATCCTGCGGGGTTGCGGCCAGCTCACGAGAAAGCGAGTTGAAGAAAGGAGCTCAGGGGCACTGTAATTCACAAACCTGCAGAGTTATAAATGACAGCTATCGTCCAAAAATATACTGAAGTAAGGCTGCCAAGAGGACTTGAAAGCGGGGCAGAATTGCAGGAAACCGATTTCAGGAGGTAGACTGGAATTGCATTTAAAGCATAGGAAAAGAGACAGAACGTCCACAATGATGCACTTGGCCAAAAAGGGCGTATGCGTTTTTTCCTGAATATATTCAGGAAAAAACGCATACTCCCTTTTTGGCCAACCAAGCAAGCTTGCAAATGAAATCTGCATTACAGTGAAGTCTCACTTCCCCCCGGTCAAAAGGGCCATCTGAAAAAAGTGTAAAATCCAGAAAGGCAGGACAGGCCATGGAGAACTGGGAGCCTTGTTATGCTGATGGGCGGGATGTAAATTGCCAACAGCCACTCGGGAGAAGTGTATGGTGTTTCCTGAAACATCTAAAAAACAAAGCAACAGAGCCTAGGGCACTTCCACTTATGGTCCTATAGCTTAGGGAAATTAAAATCAAAAGACACAGCCACCCCAAAGGTTGGGACGGCTCTGTTTACAAGAACCTGGTTTACGGTACAAGTTCAGTATCGCAGAAAGTGAAAAATGGATAAAGAAGTTGTGGTACTTACGTACAATGCAGTATCACTCAGCAATGAAATCTATGTCATCAGGCCCGTAGCAGCATAATGAGTGGATTCAGGTACGATGATTCTAACTGAAATAAGTCACACAGGAAAAGAAACATCATAAGATATCACTAATACACGGAATGTAAACTTGGCTACACAGGAACTGAATTACAAAACAGAACAGGGTCTCAAATTTAGAAACCCAACTTATGCTTGCTTAAGGGGAAAGGTGAGTTGGGGTGCTGCATAAAACCAGAGATTGAAATGAGCACAGATAAAGTTCCTTAAGCCAAATATGGAATAGACAAGAGCTACTCCTTGCTCAACGAAATGGACTCAACACCCCATATTAAATGCCTAAGAGTGTACCTGACTAGGAAGTATCTTAAAACCTATGGATTGCTATGTCTCTGAAAGAGAATCAAGTGTGTGTACAGGGGCATGAACGCAGCAGTGATAGGATTGGAGAGGTTCGGTGAGCAAATGAAGACCCTTTGAAGTCATATTGCATGGTACCCATTCCACGGGTCTCAACTCTCCACGTTTAAGGTATTCTTCCTTCAGCTAAAACATGCATGTGGAACCCAGAGTATGATCAACCGTGTGATCGGGAGACGTGTTCCAATATGTCTCAGTTTTCGTCCCCTGGTACTCGGGTGCAACATTCCAGACGCTTTACTAACACTCTCCCGACTTGGAGAGTCAGTGCCTTTAACCTCCTGTTTGGCCCAGTTTGCAATTTCTGCGGAAGATGAACAGGAATAGGCAGAACCAATGACAGACTAGCTGGAGGTGTCTGGACGGGCAAATTTAACTCTCATTTCCCACCAGGAAGAGGAATTAACCAAAGGCTCAGCGTGCCGTGCCGCAACCAGATTAGGGCCTGAAGCCATCCTGCGGGGTTGCGGCCAGCTCACGAGAAAGCGAGTTGAAGAAAGGAGCTCAGGGGCACTGTAATTCACAAACCTGCAGAGTTATAAATGACAGCTATCGTCCAAAAATATACTGAAGTAAGGCTGCCAAGAGGACTTGAAAGCGGGGCAGAATTGCAGGAAACCGATTTCAGGAGGTAGACTGGAATTGCATTTAAAGCATAGGAAAAGAGACAGAACGTCCACAATGATGCACTTGGCCAAAAAGGGCGTATGCGTTTTTTCCTGAATATATTCAAGAAAAAACGCATACTCCCTTTTTGGCCAACCAAGCAAGCTTGCAAATGAAATCTGCATTACAGTGAAGTCTCACTTCCCCCCGGTCAAAAGGGCCATCTGAAACAAGTGTAAAATCCAGAAAGGCAGGACAGGCCATGGAGAACTGGGAGCCTTGTTATGCTGATGGGCGGGATGTAAATTGCCAACAGCCACTCGGGAGAAGTGTATGGTGTTTCCTGAAACATCTAAAAAACAAAGCAACAGAGCCTAGGGCACTTCCACTTATGGTCCTATAGCTTAGGGAAATTAAAATCAAAAGACACAGCCACCCCAAAGGTTGGGACGGCTCTGTTTACAAGAACCTGGTTTACGGTACAAGTTCAATATCGCAGAAAGTGAAAAATGGATAAAGAAGTTGTGGTACTTACGTACAATGCAGTATCACTCAGCAATGAAATCTATGTCATCAGGCCCGTAGCAGCATAATGAGTGGATTCAGGTACGATGATTCTAACTGAAATAAGTCACACAGGAAAAGAAACATCATAAGATATCACTAATACACGGAATGTAAACTTGGCTACACAGGAACTGAATTACAAAACAGAACAGGGTCTCAAATTTAGAAACCCAACTTATGCTTGCTTAAGGGGAAAGGTGAGTTGGGGTGCTGCATAAAACCAGAGATTGAAATGAGCACAGATAAAGTTCCTTAAGCCAAATATGGAATAGACAAGAGCTACTCCTTGCTCAACGAAATGGACTCAACACCCCATATTAAATGCCTAAGAGTGTACCTGACTAGGAAGTATCTTAAAACCTATGGATTGCTATGTCTCTGAAAGAGAATCAAGTGTGTGTACAGGGGCATAAACGCAGCAGTGATAGGATTGGAGAGGTTCGGTGAGCAAATGAAGACCCTTTGAAGTCATATTGCATGGTACCCATTCCACGAGTCTCAACTCTCCAGGTTTAAGGTATTCTTCCTTCAGCTAAAACATGCATGTGGAACCCAGAGTATGATCAACCGTGTGATCGGGAGACGTGTTCCAATACGTCTCAGTTTTCGTCCCCTGGTACTCGGGTGCAACATTCCAGACGCTTTACTAACACTCTCCCGACTTGGAGAGTCAGTGCCTTTAACCTCCTGTTTGGCCCAGTTTGCAATTTCTGCGGAAGATGAACAGGAATAGGGAGAACCAATGAGAGACTAGCTGGAGGTGTCTGGACGGGCAAATTTAACTCTCATTTCCCACCAGGAAGAGGAATTAACCAAAGGCTCAGCGTGCCGTGCCGGAACCAGATTAGGGCCTGAAGCCATCCTGCGGTGTTGCGGCCAGCTCACGAGAAAGCGAGTTGAAGAAAGGAGCTCAGGGGCACTGTAATTCACAAACCTGCAGAGTTATAAATGACAGCTATCGTCCAAAAATATACTGAAGTAAGGCTGCCAAGAGGACTTGAAAGCGGGGCAGAATTGCAGGAAACCGATTTCAGGAGGTAGACTGGAATTGCATTTAAAGCATAGGAAAAGAGGCAGAACGTCCCCAATGATGCACTTGGCCAAAAAGGGCGTATGCGTTTTTTCCTGAATATATTCAGGAAAAAACGCATACGCCCTTTTTGGCCAACCAAGCAAGCTTGCAAAGGAAATCTGCACTACAATGAAGTCTCACTTCCCCCCGGTCAAAAGGGCCATCTGAAAAAAGTGTAAAATCCAGAAAGGCAGGACAGGCCATGGAGAACTGGGAGCCTTGTTATGCTGATGGGCGGGATGTAAATTGCCAACAGCCACTCGGGAGAAGTGTATGGTGTTTCCTGAAACATCTAAAAAACAAAGCAACAGAGCCTAGGGCACTTCCACTTATGGTCCTATAGCTTAGGGAAATTAAAATCAAAAGACACAGCCACCCCAAAGGTTGGGACGGCTCTGTTTACAAGAACCTGGTTTACGGTACAAGTTCAGTATCGCAGAAAGTGAAAAATGGATAAAGAAGTTGTGGTACTTACGTACAATGCAGTATCACTCAGCAATGAAATCTATGTCATCAGGCCCGTAGCAGCATAATGAGTGGATTCAGGTACGATGATTCTAACTGAAATAAGTCACACAGGAAAAGAAACATCATAAGATATCACTAATACACGGAATGTAAACTTGGCTACACAGGAACTGAATTACAAAACAGAACAGGGTCTCAAATTTAGAAACCCAACTTATGCTTGCTTAAGGGGAAAGGTGAGTTGGGGTGCTGCATAAAACCAGAGATTGAAATGAGCACAGATAAAGTTCCTTAAGCCAAATATGGAATAGACAAGAGCTACTCCTTGCTCAACGAAATGGACTCAACACCCCATATTAAATGCCTAAGAGTGTACCTGACTAGGAAGTATCTTAAAACCTATGGATTGCTATGTCTCTGAAAGAGAATCAAGTGTGTGTACAGGGGCATAAACGCAGCAGTGATAGGATTGGAGAGGTTCGGTGAGCAAATGAAGACCCTTTGAAGTCATATTGCATGGTACCCATTCCACGGGTCTCAACTCTCCAGGTTTAAGGTATTCTTCCTTCAGCTAAAACATGCATGTGGAACCCAGAGTATGATCAACCGTGTGATCGGGAGACGTGTTCCAATATGTCTCAGTTTTCGTCCCCTGGTACTCGGGTGCAACATTCCAGACGCTTTACTAACACTCTCCCGACTTGGAGAGTCAGTGCCTTTAACCTCCTGTTTGGCCCAGTTTGCAATTTCTGCGGAAGATGAACAGGAATAGGGAGAACCAATGACAGACTAGCTGGAGGTGTCTGGACGGGCAAATTTAACTCTCATTTCCCACCAGGAAGAGGAATTAACCAAAGGCTCAGCGTGCCGTGCCGGAACCAGATTAGGGCCTGAAGCCATCCTGCGGGGTTGCGGCCAGCTCACGAGAAAGCGAGTTGAAGAAAGGAGCTCAGGGGCACTGTAATTCACAAACCTGCAGAGTTATAAATGACAGCTATCGTCCAAAAATATACTGAAGTAAGGCTGCCAAGAGGACTTGAAAGCGGGGCAGAATTGCAGGAAACCGATTTCAGGAGGTAGACTGGAATTGCATTTAAAGCATAGGAAAAGAGGCAGAACGTCCACAATGATGCACTTGGCCAAAAAGGGCGTATGCGTTTTTTCCTGAATATATTCAGGAAAAAACGCATACGCTCTTTTTGGCCAACCAAGCAAGCTTGCAAAGGAAATCTGCACTACAATGAAGTCTCACTTCCCCCTGGTCAAAAGGGCCATCTGAAAAAAGTGTAAAATCCAGAAAGGCAGGACAGGCCATGGAGAACTGGGAGCCTTGTTATGCTGATGGGCGGGATGTAAATTGCCAACTGCCACTCGGGAGAAGTGTATGGTGTTTCCTGAAACATCTAAAAAACAAAGCAACAGAGCCTAGGGCACTTCCACTTATGGTCCTATAGCTTAGGGAAATTAAAATCAAAAGACACAGCCACCCCAAAGGTTGGGACGGCTCTGTTTACAAGAACCTGGTTTACGGTACAAGTTCAATATCGCAGAAAGTGAAAAATGGATAAAGAAGTTGTGGTACTTACGTACAATGCAGTATCACTCAGCAATGAAATCTATGTCATCAGGCCCGTAGCAGCATAATGAGTGGATTCAGGTACGATGATTCTAACTGAAATAAGTCACACAGGAAAAGAAACATCATAAGATATCACTAATACACGGAATGTAAACTTGGCTACACAGGAACTGAATTACAAAACAGAACAGGGTCTCAAATTTAGAAACCCAACTTATGCTTGCTTAAGGGGAAAGGTGAGTTGGGGTGCTGCATAAAACCAGAGATTGAAATGAGCACAGATAAAGTTCCTTAAGCCAAATATGGAATAGACAAGAGCTACTCCTTGCTCAACGAAATGGACTCAACACCCCATATTAAATGCCTAAGAGTGTACCTGACTAGGAAGTATCTTAAAACCTATGGATTGCTATGTCTCTGAAAGAGAATCAAGTGTGTGTACAGGGGCATAAACGCAGCAGTGATAGGATTGGAGAGGTTCGGTGAGCAAATGAAGACCCTTTGAAGTCATATTGCATGGTACCCATTCCACGAGTCTCAACTCTCCAGGTTTAAGGTATTCTTCCTTCAGCTAAAACATGCATGTGGAACCCAGAGTATGATCAACCGTGTGATCGGGAGACGTGTTCCAATATGTCTCAGTTTTCGTCCCCTGGTACTCGGGTGCAACATTCCAGACGCTTTACTAACACTCTCCCGACTTGGAGAGTCAGTGCCTTTAACCTCCTGTTTGGCCCAGTTTGCAATTTCTGCGGAAGATGAACAGGAATAGGGAGAACCAATGACAGACTAGCTGGAGGTGTCTGGACGGGCAAATTTAACTCTCATTTCCCACCAGGAAGAGGAATTAACCAAAGGCTCAGCGTGCCGTGCCGCAACCAGATTAGGGCCTGAAGCCATCCTGCGGGGTTGCGGCCAGCTCACGAGAAAGCGAGTTGAAGAAAGGAGCTCAGGGGCACTGTAATTCACAAACCTGCAGAGTTATAAATGACAGCTATCGTCCAAAAATATACTGAAGTAAGGCTGCCAAGAGGACTTGAAAGCGGGGCAGAATTGCAGGAAACCGATTTCAGGAGGTAGACTGGAATTGCATTTAAAGCATAGGAAAAGAGGCAGAACGTCCACAATGATGCACTTGGCCAAAAAGGGCGTATGCGTTTTTTCCTGAATATATTCAGGAAAAAACGCATACGCCCTTTTTGGCCAACCAAGCAAGCTTGCAAAGGAAATCTGCACTACAGTGAAGTCTCACTTCCCCCCGGTCAAAAGGGCCATCTGAAAAAAGTGTAAAATCCAGAAAGGCAGGACAGGCCATGGAGAACTGGGAGCCTTGTTATGCTGATGGGCGGGATGTAAATTGCCAACAGCCACTCGGGAGAAGTGTATGGTGTTTCCTGAAACATCTAAAAAACAAAGCAACAGAGCCTAGGGCACTTCCACTTATGGTCCTATAGCTTAGGGAAATTAAAATCAAAAGACACAGCCACCCCAAAGGTTGGGACGGCTCTGTTTACAAGAACCTGGTTTACGGTACAAGTTCAATATCGCAGAAAGTGAAAAATGGATAAAGAAGTTGTGGTACTTACGTACAATGCAGTATCACTCAGCAATGAAATCTATGTCATCAGGCCCGTAGCAGCATAATGAGTGGATTCAGGTACGATGATTCTAACTGAAATAAGTCACACAGGAAAAGAAACATCATAAGATATCACTAATACACGGAATGTAAACTTGGCTACACAGGAACTGAATTACAAAACAGAACAGGGTCTCAAATTTAGAAACCCAACTTATGCTTGCTTAAGGGGAAAGGTGAGTTGGGGTGCTGCATAAAACCAGAGATTGAAATGAGCACAGATAAAGTTCCTTAAGCCAAATATGGAATAGACAAGAGCTACTCCTTGCTCAACGAAATGGACTCAACACCCCATATTAAATGCCTAAGAGTGTACCTGACTAGGAAGTATCTTAAAACCTATGGATTGCTATGTCTCTGAAAGAGAATCAAGTGTGTGTACAGGGGCATAAACGCAGCAGTGATAGGATTGGAGAGGTTCGGTGAGCAAATGAAGACCCTTTGAAGTCATATTGCATGGTACCCATTCCACGGGTCTCAACTCTCCAGGTTTAAGGTATTCTTCCTTCAGCTAAAACATGCATGTGGAACCCAGAGTATGATCAACCGTGTGATCGGGAGACGTGTTCCAATATGTCTCAGTTTTCGTCCCCTGGTACTCGGGTGCAACATTCCAGACGCTTTACTAACACTCTCCCGACTTGGAGAGTCAGTGCCTTTAACCTCCTGTTTGGCCCAGTTTGCAATTTCTGTGGAAGATGAACAGGAATAGGGAGAACCAATGACAGACTAGCTGGAGGTGTCTGGACGGGCAAATTTAACTCTCATTTCCCACCAGGAAGAGGAATTAACCAAAGGCTCAGCGTGCCGTGCCGGAACCAGATTAGGGCCTGAAGCCATCCTGCGGGGTTGCGGCCAGCTCACGAGAAAGCGAGTTGAAGAAAGGAGCTCAGGGGCACTGTAATTCACAAACCTGCAGAGTTATAAATGACAGCTATCGTCCAAAAATATACTGAAGTAAGGCTGCCAAGAGGACTTGAAAGCGGGGCAGAATTGCAGGAAACCGATTTCAGGAGGTAGACTGGAATTGCATTTAAAGCATAGGAAAAGAGGCAGAACGTCCACAATGATGCACTTGGCCAAAAAGGGCGTATGCGTTTTTTCCTGAATATATTCAGGAAAAAACGCATACGCCCTTTTTGGCCAACCAAGCAAGCTTGCAAAGGAAATCTGCACTACAGTGAAGTCTCACTTCCCCCCGGTCAAAAGGGCCATCTGAAAAAAGTGTAAAATCCAGAAAGGCAGGACAGGCCATGGAGAACTGGGAGCCTTGTTATGCTGATGGGCGGGATGTAAATTGCCAACAGCCACTCGGGAGAAGTGTATGGTGTTTCCTGAAACATCTAAAAAACAAAGCAACAGAGCCTAGGGCACTTCCACTTATGGTCCTATAGCTTAGGGAAATTAAAATCAAAAGACACAGCCACCCCAAAGGTTGGGACGGCTCTGTTTACAAGAACCTGGTTTACGGTACAAGTTCAATATCGCAGAAAGTGAAAAATGGATAAAGAAGTTGTGGTACTTACGTACAATGCAGTATCACTCAGCAATGAAATCTATGTCATCAGGCCCGTAGCAGCATAATGAGTGGATTCAGGTACGATGATTCTAACTGAAATAAGTCACACAGGAAAAGAAACATCATAAGATATCACTAATACACGGAATGTAAACTTGGCTACACAGGAACTGAATTACAAAACAGAACAGGGTCTCAAATTTAGAAACCCAACTTATGCTTGCTTAAGGGGAAAGGTGAGTTGGGGTGCTGCATAAAACCAGAGATTGAAATGAGCACAGATAAAGTTCCTTAAGCCAAATATGGAATAGACAAGAGCTACTCCTTGCTCAACGAAATGGACTCAACACCCCATATTAAATGCCTAAGAGTGTACCTGACTAGGAAGTATCTTAAAACCTATGGATTGCTATGTCTCTGAAAGAGAATCAAGTGTGTGTACAGGGGCATAAACGCAGCAGTGATAGGATTGGAGAGGTTCGGTGAGCAAATGAAGACCCTTTGAAGTCATATTGCATGGTACCCATTCCACGAGTCTCAACTCTCCAGGTTTAAGGTATTCTTCCTTCAGCTAAAACATGCATGTGGAACCCAGAGTATGATCAACCGTGTGATCGGGAGACGTGTTCCAATATGTCTCAGTTTTCGTCCCCTGGTACTCGGGTGCAACATTCCAGACGCTTTACTAACACTCTCCCGACTTGGAGAGTCAGTGCCTTTAACCTCCTGTTTGGCCCAGTTTGCAATTTCTGCGGAAGATGAACAGGAATAGGCAGAACCAATGACAGACTAGCTGGAGGTGTCTGGACGGGCAAATTTAACTCTCATTTCCCACCAGGAAGAGGAATTAACCAAAGGCTCAGCGTGCCGTGCCGCAACCAGATTAGGGCCTGAAGCCATCCTGCGGGGTTGCGGCCAGCTCACGAGAAAGCGAGTTGAAGAAAGGAGCTCAGGGGCACTGTAATTCACAAACCTGCAGAGTTATAAATGACAGCTATCGTCCAAAAATATACTGAAGTAAGGCTGCCAAGAGGACTTGAAAGCGGGGCAGAATTGCAGGAAACCGATTTCAGGAGGTAGACTGGAATTGCATTTAAAGCATAGGAAAAGAGACAGAACGTCCACAATGATGCACTTGGCCAAAAAGGGCGTATGCGTTTTTTCCTGAATATATTCAGGAAAAAACGCATACTCCCTTTTTGGCCAACCAAGCAAGCTTGCAAATGAAATCTGCATTACAGTGAAGTCTCACTTCCCCCCGGTCAAAAGGGCCATCTGAAAAAAGTGTAAAATCCAGAAAGGCAGGACAGGCCATGGAGAACTGGGAGCCTTGTTATGCTGATGGGCGGGATGTAAATTGCCAACAGCCACTCGGGAGAAGTGTATGGTGTTTCCTGAAACATCTAAAAAACAAAGCAACAGAGCCTAGGGCACTTCCACTTATGGTCCTATAGCTTAGGGAAATTAAAATCAAAAGACACAGCCACCCCAAAGGTTGGGACGGCTCTGTTTACAAGAACCTGGTTTACGGTACAAGTTCAATATCGCAGAAAGTGAAAAATGGATAAAGAAGTTGTGGTACTTACGTACAATGCAGTATCACTCAGCAATGAAATCTATGTCATCAGGCCCGTAGCAGCATAATGAGTGGATTCAGGTACGATGATTCTAACTGAAATAAGTCACACAGGAAAAGAAACATCATAAGATATCACTAATACACGGAATGTAAACTTGGCTACACAGGAACTGAATTACAAAACAGAACAGGGTCTCAAATTTAGAAACCCAACTTATGCTTGCTTAAGGGGAAAGGTGAGTTGGGGTGCTGCATAAAACCAGAGATTGAAATGAGCACAGATAAAGTTCCTTAAGCCAAATATGGAATAGACAAGAGCTACTCCTTGCTCAACGAAATGGACTCAACACCCCATATTAAATGCCTAAGAGTGTACCTGACTAGGAAGTATCTTAAAACCTATGGATTGCTATGTCTCTGAAAGAGAATCAAGTGTGTGTACAGGGGCATAAACGCAGCAGTGATAGGATTGGAGAGGTTCGGTGAGCAAATGAAGACCCTTTGAAGTCATATTGCATGGTACCCATTCCACGAGTCTCAACTCTCCAGGTTTAAGGTATTCTTCCTTCAGCTAAAACATGCATGTGGAACCCAGAGTATGATCAACCGTGTGATCGGGAGACGTGTTCCAATATGTCTCAGTTTTCGTCCCCTGGTACTCGGGTGCAACATTCCAGACGCTTTACTAACACTCTCCCGACTTGGAGAGTCAGTGCCTTTAACCTCCTGTTTGGCCCAGTTTGCAATTTCTGCGGAAGATGAACAGGAATAGGGAGAACCAATGAGAGACTAGCTGGAGGTGTCTGGACGGGCAAATTTAACTCTCATTTCCCACCAGGAAGAGGAATTAACCAAAGGCTCAGCGTGCCGTGCCGGAACCAGATTAGGGCCTGAAGCCATCCTGCGGTGTTGCGGCCAGCTCACGAGAAAGCGAGTTGAAGAAAGGAGCTCAGGGGCACTGTAATTCACAAACCTGCAGAGTTATAAATGACAGCTATCGTCCAAAAATATACTGAAGTAAGGCTGCCAAGAGGACTTGAAAGCGGGGCAGAATTGCAGGAAACCGATTTCAGGAGGTAGACTGGAATTGCATTTAAAGCATAGGAAAAGAGGCAGAACGTCCCCAATGATGCACTTGGCCAAAAAGTGCGTATGCGTTTTTTCCTGAATATATTCAGGAAAAAACGCATACGCCCTTTTTGGCCAACCAAGCAAGCTTGCAAAGGAAATCTGCACTACAATGAAGTCTCACTTCCCCCCGGTCAAAAGGGCCATCTGAAAAAAGTGTAAAATCCAGAAAGGCAGGACAGGCCATGGAGAACTGGGAGCCTTGTTATGCTGATGGGCGGGATGTAAATTGCCAACAGCCACTCGGGAGAAGTGTATGGTGTTTCCTGAAACATCTAAAAAACAAAGCAACAGAGCCTAGGGCACTTCCACTTATGGTCCTATAGCTTAGGGAAATTAAAATCAAAAGACACAGCCACCCCAAAGGTTGGGACGGCTCTGTTTACAAGAACCTGGTTTACGGTACAAGTTCAGTATCGCAGAAAGTGAAAAATGGATAAAGAAGTTGTGGTACTTACGTACAATGCAGTATCACTCAGCAATGAAATCTATGTCATCAGGCCCGTAGCAGCATAATGAGTGGATTCAGGTACGATGATTCTAACTGAAATAAGTCACACAGGAAAAGAAACATCATAAGATATCACTAATACACGGAATGTAAACTTGGCTACACAGGAACTGAATTACAAAACAGAACAGGGTCTCAAATTTAGAAACCCAACTTATGCTTGCTTAAGGGGAAAGGTGAGTTGGGGTGCTGCATAAAACCAGAGATTGAAATGAGCACAGATAAAGTTCCTTAAGCCAAATATGGAATAGACAAGAGCTACTCCTTGCTCAACGAAATGGACTCAACACCCCATATTAAATGCCTAAGAGTGTACCTGACTAGGAAGTATCTTAAAACCTATGGATTGCTATGTCTCTGAAAGAGAATCAAGTGTGTGTACAGGGGCATAAACGCAGCAGTGATAGGATTGGAGAGGTTCGGTGAGCAAATGAAGACCCTTTGAAGTCATATTGCATGGTACCCATTCCACGGGTCTCAACTCTCCAGGTTTAAGGTATTCTTCCTTCAGCTAAAACATGCATGTGGAACCCAGAGTATGATCAACCGTGTGATCGGGAGACGTGTTCCAATATGTCTCAGTTTTCGTCCCCTGGTACTCGGGTGCAACATTCCAGACGCTTTACTAACACTCTCCCGACTTGGAGAGTCAGTGCCTTTAACCTCCTGTTTGGCCCAGTTTGCAATTTCTGCGGAAGATGAACAGGAATAGGGAGAACCAATGACAGACTAGCTGGAGGTGTCTGGACGGGCAAATTTAACTCTCATTTCCCACCAGGAAGAGGAATTAACCAAAGGCTCAGCATGCCGTGCCGCAACCAGATTAGGGCCTGAAGCCATCCTGCGGGGTTGCGGCCAGCTCACGAGAAAGCGAGTTGAAGAAAGGAGCTCAGGGGCACTGTAATTCACAAACCTGCAGAGTTATAAATGACAGCTATCGTCCAAAAATATACTGAAGTAAGGCTGCCAAGAGGACTTGAAAGCGGGGCAGAATTGCAGGAAACCGATTTCAGGAGGTAGACTGGAATTGCATTTAAAGCATAGGAAAAGAGGCAGAACGTCCACAATGATGCACTTGGCCAAAAAGGGCGTATGCGTTTTTTCCTGAATATATTCAGGAAAAAACGCATACGCCCTTTTTGGCCAACCAAGCAAGCTTGCAAAGGAAATCTGCACTACAGTGAAGTCTCACTTCCCCCCGGTCAAAAGGGCCATCTGAAAAAAGTGTAAAATCCAGAAAGGCAGGACAGGCCATGGAGAACTGGGAGCCTTGTTATGCTGATGGGCGGGATGTAAATTGCCAACAGCCACTCGGGAGAAGTGTATGGTGTTTCCTGAAACATCTAAAAAACAAAGCAACAGAGCCTAGGGCACTTCCACTTATGGTCCTATAGCTTAGGGAAATTAAAATCAAAAGACACAGCCACCCCAAAGGTTGGGACGGCTCTGTTTACAAGAACCTGGTTTACGGTACAAGTTCAGTATCGCAGAAAGTGAAAAATGGATAAAGAAGTTGTGGTACTTACGTACAATGCAGTATCACTCAGCAATGAAATCTATGTCATCAGGCCCGTAGCAGCATAATGAGTGGATTCAGGTACGATGATTCTAACTGAAATAAGTCACACAGGAAAAGAAACATCATAAGATATCACTAATACACGGAATGTAAACTTGGCTACACAGGAACTGAATTACAAAACAGAACAGGGTCTCAAATTTAGAAACCCAACTTATGCTTGCTTAAGGGGAAAGGTGAGTTGGGGTGCTGCATAAAACCAGAGATTGAAATGAGCACAGATAAAGTTCCTTAAGCCAAATATGGAATAGACAAGAGCTACTCCTTGCTCAACGAAATGGACTCAACACCCCATATTAAATGCCTAAGAGTGTACCTGACTAGGAAGTATCTTAAAACCTATGGATTGCTATGTCTCTGAAAGAGAATCAAGTGTGTGTACAGGGGCATGAACGCAGCAGTGATAGGATTGGAGAGGTTCGGTGAGCAAATGAAGACCCTTTGAAGTCATATTGCATGGTACCCATTCCACGGGTCTCAACTCTCCAGGTTTAAGGTATTCTTCCTTCAGCTAAAACATGCATGTGGAACCCAGAGTATGATCAACCGTGTGATCGGGAGACGTGTTCCAATATGTCTCAGTTTTCGTCCCCTGGTACTCGGGTGCAACATTCCAGACGCTTTACTAACACTCTCCCGACTTGGAGAGTCAGTGCCTTTAACCTCCTGTTTGGCCCAGTTTGCAATTTCTGCGGAAGATGAACAGGAATAGGGAGAACCAATGACAGACTAGCTGGAGGTGTCTGGACGGGCAAATTTAACTCTCATTTCCCACCAGGAAGAGGAATTAACCAAAGGCTCAGCGTGCCGTGCCGGAACCAGATTAGGGCCTGAAGCCATCCTGCGGGGTTGCGGCCAGCTCACGAGAAAGCGAGTTGAAGAAAGGAGCTCAGGGGCACTGTAATTCACAAACCTGCAGAGTTATAAATGACAGCTATCGTCCAAAAATATACTGAAGTAAGGCTGCCAAGAGGACTTGAAAGCGGGGCAGAATTGCAGGAAACCGATTTCAGGAGGTAGACTGGAATTGCATTTAAAGCATAGGAAAAGAGGCAGAACGTGCACAATGATGCACTTGGCCAAAAAGGGCGTATGCGTTTTTTCCTGAATATATTCAGGAAAAAATGCATACGCCCTTTTTGGCCAACCAAGCAAGCTTGCAAAGGAAATCTGCACTACAGTGAAGTCTCACTTCCCCCCGGTCAAAAGGGCCATCTGAAAAAAGTGTAAAATCCAGAAAGGCAGGACAGGCCATGGAGAACTGGGAGCCTTGTTATGCTGATGGGCGGGATGTAAATTGCCAACAGCCACTCGGGAGAAGTGTATGGTGTTTCCTGAAACATCTAAAAAACAAAGCAACAGAGCCTAGGGCACTTCCACTTATGGTCCTATAGCTTAGGGAAATTAAAATCAAAAGACACAGCCACCCCAAAGGTTGGGACGGCTCTGTTTACAAGAACCTGGTTTACGGTACAAGTTCAGTATCGCAGAAAGTGAAAAATGGATAAAGAAGTTGTGGTACTTACGTACAATGCAGTATCACTCAGCAATGAAATCTATGTCATCAGGCCCGTAGCAGCATAATGAGTGGATTCAGGTACGATGATTCTAACTGAAATAAGTCACACAGGAAAAGAAACATCATAAGATATCACTAATACACGGAATGTAAACTTGGCTACACAGGAACTGAATTACAAAACAGAACAGGGTCTCAAATTTAGAAACCCAACTTATGCTTGCTTAAGGGGAAAGGTGAGTTGGGGTGCTGCATAAAACCAGAGATTGAAATGAGCACAGATAAAGTTCCTTAAGCCAAATATGGAATAGACAAGAGCTACTCCTTGCTCAACGAAATGGACTCAACACCCCATATTAAATGCCTAAGAGTGTACCTGACTAGGAAGTATCTTAAAACCTATGGATTGCTATGTCTCTGAAAGAGAATCAAGTGTGTGTACAGGGGCATAAACGCAGCAGTGATAGGATTGGAGAGGTTCGGTGAGCAAATGAAGACCCTTTGAAGTCATATTGCATGGTACCCATTCCACGGGTCTCAACTCTCCAGGTTTAAGGTATTCTTCCTTCAGCTAAAACATGCATGTGGAACCCAGAGTATGATCAACCGTGTGATCGGGAGACGTGTTCCAATATGTCTCAGTTTTCGTCCCCTGGTACTCGGGTGCAACATTCCAGACGCTTTACTAACACTCTCCCGACTTGGAGAGTCAGTGCCTTTAACCTCCTGTTTGGCCCAGTTTGCAATTTCTGCGGAAGATGAACAGGAATAGGGAGAACCAATGACAGACTAGCTGGAGGTGTCTGGACGGGCAAATTTAACTCTCATTTCCCACCAGGAAGAGGAATTAACCAAAGGCTCAGCGTGCCGTGCCGGAACCAGATTAGGGCCTGAAGCCATCCTGCGGGGTTGCGGCCAGCTCACGAGAAAGCGAGTTGAAGAAAGGAGCTCAGGGGCACTGTAATTCACAAACCTGCAGAGTTATAAATGACAGCTATCGTCCAAAAATATACTGAAGTAAGGCTGCCAAGAGGACTTGAAAGCGGGGCAGAATTGCAGGAAACCGATTTCAGGAGGTAGACTGGAATTGCATTTAAAGCATAGGAAAAGAGGCAGAACGTCCACAATGATGCACTTGGCCAAAAAGGGCGTATGCGTTTTTTCCTGAATATATTCAGGAAAAAACGCATACGCCCTTTTTGGCCAACCAAGCAAGCTTGCAAAGGAAATCTGCACTACAGTGAAGTCTCACTTCCCCCCGGTCAAAAGGGCCATCTGAAAAAAGTGTAAAATCCAGAAAGGCAGGACAGGCCATGGAGAACTGGGAGCCTTGTTATGCTGATGGGCGGGATGTAAATTGCCAACAGCCACTCGGGAGAAGTGTATGGTGTTTCCTGAAACATCTAAAAAACAAAGCAACAGAGCCTAGGGCACTTCCACTTATGGTCCTATAGCTTAGGGAAATTAAAATCAAAAGACACAGCCACCCCAAAGGTTGGGACGGCTCTGTTTACAAGAACCTGGTTTACGGTACAAGTTCAATATCGCAGAAAGTGAAAAATGGATAAAGAAGTTGTGGTACTTACGTACAATGCAGTATCACTCAGCAATGAAATCTATGTCATCAGGCCCGTAGCAGCATAATGAGTGGATTCAGGTACGATGATTCTAACTGAAATAAGTCACACAGGAAAAGAAACATCATAAGATATCACTAATACACGGAATGTAAACTTGGCTACACAGGAACTGAATTACAAAACAGAACAGGGTCTCAAATTTAGAAACCCAACTTATGCTTGCTTAAGGGGAAAGTTGAGTTGGGGTGCTGCATAAAACCAGAGATTGAAATGAGCACAGATAAAGTTCCTTAAGCCAAATATGGAATAGACAAGAGCTACTCCTTGCTCAACGAAATGGACTCAACACCCCATATTAAATGCCTAAGAGTGTACCTGACTAGGAAGTATCTTAAAACCTATGGATTGCTATGTCTCTGAAAGAGAATCAAGTGTGTGTACAGGGGCATAAACGCAGCAGTGATAGGATTGGAGAGGTTCGGTGAGCAAATGAAGACCCTTTGAAGTCATATTGCATGGTACCCATTCCACGAGTCTCAACTCTCCAGGTTTAAGGTATTCTTCCTTCAGCTAAAACATGCATGTGGAACCCAGAGTATGATCAACCGTGTGATCGGGAGACGTGTTCCAATATGTCTCAGTTTTCGTCCCCTGGTACTCGGGTGCAACATTCCAGACGCTTTACTAACACTCTCCCGACTTGGAGAGTCAGTGCCTTTAACCTCCTGTTTGGCCCAGTTTGCAATTTCTGCGGAAGATGAACAGGAATAGGCAGAACCAATGACAGACTAGCTGGAGGTGTCTGGACGGGCAAATTTAACTCTCATTTCCCACCAGGAAGAGGAATTAACCAAAGGCTCAGCGTGCCGTGCCGCAACCAGATTAGGGCCTGAAGCCATCCTGCGGGGTTGCGGCCAGCTCACGAGAAAGCGAGTTGAAGAAAGGAGCTCAGGGGCACTGTAATTCACAAACCTGCAGAGTTATAAATGACAGCTATCGTCCAAAAATATACTGAAGTAAGGCTGCCAAGAGGACTTGAAAGCGGGGCAGAATTGCAGGAAACCGATTTCAGGAGGTAGACTGGAATTGCATTTAAAGCATAGGAAAAGAGACAGAACGTCCACAATGATGCACTTGGCCAAAAAGGGCGTATGCGTTTTTTCCTGAATATATTCAGGAAAAAACGCATACTCCCTTTTTGGCCAACCAAGCAAGCTTGCAAATGAAATCTGCATTACAGTGAAGTCTCACTTCCCCCCGGTCAAAAGGGCCATCTGAAAAAAGTGTAAAATCCAGAAAGGCAGGACAGGCCATGGAGAACTGGGAGCCTTGTTATGCTGATGGGCGGGATGTAAATTGCCAACAGCCACTCGGGAGAAGTGTATGGTGTTTCCTGAAACATCTAAAAAACAAAGCAACAGAGCCTAGGGCACTTCCACTTATGGTCCTATAGCTTAGGGAAATTAAAATCAAAAGACACAGCCACCCCAAAGGTTGGGACGGCTCTGTTTACAAGAACCTGGTTTACGGTACAAGTTCAATATCGCAGAAAGTGAAAAATGGATAAAGAAGTTGTGGTACTTACGTACAATGCAGTATCACTCAGCAATGAAATCTATGTCATCAGGCCCGTAGCAGCATAATGAGTGGATTCAGGTACGATGATTCTAACTGAAATAAGTCACACAGGAAAAGAAACATCATAAGATATCACTAATACACGGAATGTAAACTTGGCTACACAGGAACTGAATTACAAAACAGAACAGGGTCTCAAATTTAGAAACCCAACTTATGCTTGCTTAAGGGGAAAGGTGAGTTGGGGTGCTGCATAAAACCAGAGATTGAAATGAGCACAGATAAAGTTCCTTAAGCCAAATATGGAATAGACAAGAGCTACTCCTTGCTCAACGAAATGGACTCAACACCCCATATTAAATGCCTAAGAGTGTACCTGACTAGGAAGTATCTTAAAACCTATGGATTGCTATGTCTCTGAAAGAGAATCAAGTGTGTGTACAGGGGCATAAACGCAGCAGTGATAGGATTGGAGAGGTTCGGTGAGCAAATGAAGACCCTTTGAAGTCATATTGCATGGTACCCATTCCACGAGTCTCAACTCTCCAGGTTTAAGGTATTCTTCCTTCAGCTAAAACATGCATGTGGAACCCAGAGTATGATCAACCGTGTGATCGGGAGACGTGTTCCAATATGTCTCAGTTTTCGTCCCCTGGTACTCGGGTGCAACATTCCAGACGCTTTACTAACACTCTCCCGACTTGGAGAGTCAGTGCCTTTAACCTCCTGTTTGGCCCAGTTTGCAATTTCTGCGGAAGATGAACAGGAATAGGGAGAACCAATGAGAGACTAGCTGGAGGTGTCTGGACGGGCAAATTTAACTCTCATTTCCCACCAGGAAGAGGAATTAACCAAAGGCTCAGCGTGCCGTGCCGGAACCAGATTAGGGCCTGAAGCCATCCTGCGGTGTTGCGGCCAGCTCACGAGAAAGCGAGTTGAAGAAAGGAGCTCAGGGGCACTGTAATTCACAAACCTGCAGAGTTATAAATGACAGCTATCGTCCAAAAATATACTGAAGTAAGGCTGCCAAGAGGACTTGAAAGCGGGGCAGAATTGCAGGAAACCGATTTCAGGAGGTAGACTGGAATTGCATTTAAAGCATAGGAAAAGAGGCAGAACGTCCCCAATGATGCACTTGGCCAAAAAGTGCGTATGCGTTTTTTCCTGAATATATTCAGGAAAAAACGCATACGCCCTTTTTGGCCAACCAAGCAAGCTTGCAAAGGAAATCTGCACTACAATGAAGTCTCACTTCCCCCCGGTCAAAAGGGCCATCTGAAAAAAGTGTAAAATCCAGAAAGGCAGGACAGGCCATGGAGAACTGGGAGCCTTGTTATGCTGATGGGCGGGATGTAAATTGCCAACAGCCACTCGGGAGAAGTGTATGGTGTTTCCTGAAACATCTAAAAAACAAAGCAACAGAGCCTAGGGCACTTCCACTTATGGTCCTATAGCTTAGGGAAATTAAAATCAAAAGACACAGCCACCCCAAAGGTTGGGACGGCTCTGTTTACAAGAACCTGGTTTACGGTACAAGTTCAGTATCGCAGAAAGTGAAAAATGGATAAAGAAGTTGTGGTACTTACGTACAATGCAGTATCACTCAGCAATGAAATCTATGTCATCAGGCCCGTAGCAGCATAATGAGTGGATTCAGGTACGATGATTCTAACTGAAATAAGTCACACAGGAAAAGAAACATCATAAGATATCACTAATACACGGAATGTAAACTTGGCTACACAGGAACTGAATTACAAAACAGAACAGGGTCTCAAATTTAGAAACCCAACTTATGCTTGCTTAAGGGGAAAGGTGAGTTGGGGTGCTGCATAAAACCAGAGATTGAAATGAGCACAGATAAAGTTCCTTAAGCCAAATATGGAATAGACAAGAGCTACTCCTTGCTCAACGAAATGGACTCAACACCCCATATTAAATGCCTAAGAGTGTACCTGACTAGGAAGTATCTTAAAACCTATGGATTGCTATGTCTCTGAAAGAGAATCAAGTGTGTGTACAGGGGCATAAACGCAGCAGTGATAGGATTGGAGAGGTTCGGTGAGCAAATGAAGACCCTTTGAAGTCATATTGCATGGTACCCATTCCACGGGTCTCAACTCTCCAGGTTTAAGGTATTCTTCCTTCAGCTAAAACATGCATGTGGAACCCAGAGTATGATCAACCGTGTGATCGGGAGACGTGTTCCAATATGTCTCAGTTTTCGTCCCCTGGTACTCGGGTGCAACATTCCAGACGCTTTACTAACACTCTCCCGACTTGGAGAGTCAGTGCCTTTAACCTCCTGTTTGGCCCAGTTTGCAATTTCTGCGGAAGATGAACAGGAATAGGGAGAACCAATGACAGACTAGCTGGAGGTGTCTGGACGGGCAAATTTAACTCTCATTTCCCACCAGGAAGAGGAATTAACCAAAGGCTCAGCATGCCGTGCCGCAACCAGATTAGGGCCTGAAGCCATCCTGCGGGGTTGCGGCCAGCTCACGAGAAAGCGAGTTGAAGAAAGGAGCTCAGGGGCACTGTAATTCACAAACCTGCAGAGTTATAAATGACAGCTATCGTCCAAAAATATACTGAAGTAAGGCTGCCAAGAGGACTTGAAAGCGGGGCAGAATTGCAGGAAACCGATTTCAGGAGGTAGACTGGAATTGCATTTAAAGCATAGGAAAAGAGGCAGAACGTCCACAATGATGCACTTGGCCAAAAAGGGCGTATGCGTTTTTTCCTGAATATATTCAGGAAAAAACGCATACGCCCTTTTTGGCCAACCAAGCAAGCTTGCAAAGGAAATCTGCACTACAGTGAAGTCTCACTTCCCCCCGGTCAAAAGGGCCATCTGAAAAAAGTGTAAAATCCAGAAAGGCAGGACAGGCCATGGAGAACTGGGAGCCTTGTTATGCTGATGGGCGGGATGTAAATTGCCAACAGCCACTCGGGAGAAGTGTATGGTGTTTCCTGAAACATCTAAAAAACAAAGCAACAGAGCCTAGGGCACTTCCACTTATGGTCCTATAGCTTAGGGAAATTAAAATCAAAAGACACAGCCACCCCAAAGGTTGGGACGGCTCTGTTTACAAGAACCTGGTTTACGGTACAAGTTCAGTATCGCAGAAAGTGAAAAATGGATAAAGAAGTTGTGGTACTTACGTACAATGCAGTATCACTCAGCAATGAAATCTATGTCATCAGGCCCGTAGCAGCATAATGAGTGGATTCAGGTACGATGATTCTAACTGAAATAAGTCACACAGGAAAAGAAACATCATAAGATATCACTAATACACGGAATGTAAACTTGGCTACACAGGAACTGAATTACAAAACAGAACAGGGTCTCAAATTTAGAAACCCAACTTATGCTTGCTTAAGGGGAAAGGTGAGTTGGGGTGCTGCATAAAACCAGAGATTGAAATGAGCACAGATAAAGTTCCTTAAGCCAAATATGGAATAGACAAGAGCTACTCCTTGCTCAACGAAATGGACTCAACACCCCATATTAAATGCCTAAGAGTGTACCTGACTAGGAAGTATCTTAAAACCTATGGATTGCTATGTCTCTGAAAGAGAATCAAGTGTGTGTACAGGGGCATGAACGCAGCAGTGATAGGATTGGAGAGGTTCGGTGAGCAAATGAAGACCCTTTGAAGTCATATTGCATGGTACCCATTCCACGGGTCTCAACTCTCCAGGTTTAAGGTATTCTTCCTTCAGCTAAAACATGCATGTGGAACCCAGAGTATGATCAACCGTGTGATCGGGAGACGTGTTCCAATATGTCTCAGTTTTCGTCCCCTGGTACTCGGGTGCAACATTCCAGACGCTTTACTAACACTCTCCCGACTTGGAGAGTCAGTGCCTTTAACCTCCTGTTTGGCCCAGTTTGCAATTTCTGCGGAAGATGAACAGGAATAGGGAGAACCAATGACAGACTAGCTGGAGGTGTCTGGACGGGCAAATTTAACTCTCATTTCCCACCAGGAAGAGGAATTAACCAAAGGCTCAGCGTGCCGTGCCGGAACCAGATTAGGGCCTGAAGCCATCCTGCGGGGTTGCGGCCAGCTCACGAGAAAGCGAGTTGAAGAAAGGAGCTCAGGGGCACTGTAATTCACAAACCTGCAGAGTTATAAATGACAGCTATCGTCCAAAAATATACTGAAGTAAGGCTGCCAAGAGGACTTGAAAGCGGGGCAGAATTGCAGGAAACCGATTTCAGGAGGTAGACTGGAATTGCATTTAAAGCATAGGAAAAGAGGCAGAACGTCCACAATGATGCACTTGGCCAAAAAGGGCGTATGCGTTTTTTCCTGAATATATTCAGGAAAAAATGCATACGCCCTTTTTGGCCAACCAAGCAAGCTTGCAAAGGAAATCTGCACTACAGTGAAGTCTCACTTCCCCCCGGTCAAAAGGGCCATCTGAAAAAAGTGTAAAATCCAGAAAGGCAGGACAGGCCATGGAGAACTGGGAGCCTTGTTATGCTGATGGGCGGGATGTAAATTGCCAACAGCCACTCGGGAGAAGTGTATGGTGTTTCCTGAAACATCTAAAAAACAAAGCAACAGAGCCTAGGGCACTTCCACTTATGGTCCTATAGCTTAGGGAAATTAAAATCAAAAGACACAGCCACCCCAAAGGTTGGGACGGCTCTGTTTACAAGAACCTGGTTTACGGTACAAGTTCAGTATCGCAGAAAGTGAAAAATGGATAAAGAAGTTGTGGTACTTACGTACAATGCAGTATCACTCAGCAATGAAATCTATGTCATCAGGCCCGTAGCAGCATAATGAGTGGATTCAGGTACGATGATTCTAACTGAAATAAGTCACACAGGAAAAGAAACATCATAAGATATCACTAATACACGGAATGTAAACTTGGCTACACAGGAACTGAATTACAAAACAGAACAGGGTCTCAAATTTAGAAACCCAACTTATGCTTGCTTAAGGGGAAAGGTGAGTTGGGGTGCTGCATAAAACCAGAGATTGAAATGAGCACAGATAAAGTTCCTTAAGCCAAATATGGAATAGACAAGAGCTACTCCTTGCTCAACGAAATGGACTCAACACCCCATATTAAATGCCTAAGAGTGTACCTGACTAGGAAGTATCTTAAAACCTATGGATTGCTATGTCTCTGAAAGAGAATCAAGTGTGTGTACAGGGGCATGAACGCAGCAGTGATAGGATTGGAGAGGTTCGGTGAGCAAATGAAGACCCTTTGAAGTCATATTGCATGGTACCCATTCCACGGGTCTCAACTCTCCAGGTTTAAGGTATTCTTCCTTCAGCTAAAACATGCATGTGGAACCCAGAGTATGATCAACCGTGTGATCGGGAGACGTGTTCCAATATGTCTCAGTTTTCGTCCCCTGGTACTCGGGTGCAACATTCCAGACGCTTTACTAACACTCTCCCGACTTGGAGAGTCAGTGCCTTTAACCTCCTGTTTGGCCCAGTTTGCAATTTCTGCGGAAGATGAACAGGAATAGGGAGAACCAATGACAGACTAGCTGGAGGTGTCTGGACGGGCAAATTTAACTCTCATTTCCCACCAGGAAGAGGAATTAACCAAAGGCTCAGCGTGCCGTGCCGGAACCAGATTAGGGCCTGAAGCCATCCTGCGGGGTTGCGGCCAGCTCACGAGAAAGCGAGTTGAAGAAAGGAGCTCAGGGGCACTGTAATTCACAAACCTGCAGAGTTATAAATGACAGCTATCGTCCAAAAATATACTGAAGTAAGGCTGCCAAGAGGACTTGAAAGCGGGGCAGAATTGCAGGAAACCGATTTCAGGAGGTAGACTGGAATTGCATTTAAAGCATAGGAAAAGAGGCAGAACGTGCACAATGATGCACTTGGCCAAAAAGGGAGTATGCGTTTTTTCCTGAATATATTCAGGAAAAAATGCATACGCCCTTTTTGGCCAACCAAGCAAGCTTGCAAAGGAAATCTGCACTACAGTGAAGTCTCACTTCCCCCCGGTCAAAAGGGCCATCTGAAAAAAGTGTAAAATCCAGAAAGGCAGGACAGGCCATGGAGAACTGGGAGCCTTGTTATGCTGATGGGCGGGATGTAAATTGCCAACAGCCACTCGGGAGAAGTGTATGGTGTTTCCTGAAACATCTAAAAAACAAAGCAACAGAGCCTAGGGCACTTCCACTTATGGTCCTATAGCTTAGGGAAATTAAAATCAAAAGACACAGCCACCCCAAAGGTTGGGACGGCTCTGTTTACAAGAACCTGGTTTACGGTACAAGTTCAGTATCGCAGAAAGTGAAAAATGGATAAAGAAGTTGTGGTACTTACGTACAATGCAGTATCACTCAGCAATGAAATCTATGTCATCAGGCCCGTAGCAGCATAATGAGTGGATTCAGGTACGATGATTCTAACTGAAATAAGTCACACAGGAAAAGAAACATCATAAGATATCACTAATACACGGAATGTAAACTTGGCTACACAGGAACTGAATTACAAAACAGAACAGGGTCTCAAATTTAGAAACCCAACTTATGCTTGCTTAAGGGGAAAGGTGAGTTGGGGTGCTGCATAAAACCAGAGATTGAAATGAGCACAGATAAAGTTCCTTAAGCCAAATATGGAATAGACAAGAGCTACTCCTTGCTCAACGAAATGGACTCAACACCCCATATTAAATGCCTAAGAGTGTACCTGACTAGGAAGTATCTTAAAACCTATGGATTGCTATGTCTCTGAAAGAGAATCAAGTGTGTGTACAGGGGCATAAACGCAGCAGTGATAGGATTGGAGAGGTTCGGTGAGCAAATGAAGACCCTTTGAAGTCATATTGCATGGTACCCATTCCACGGGTCTCAACTCTCCAGGTTTAAGGTATTCTTCCTTCAGCTAAAACATGCATGTGGAACCCAGAGTATGATCAACCGTGTGATCGGGAGACGTGTTCCAATATGTCTCAGTTTTCGTCCCCTGGTACTCGGGTGCAACATTCCAGACGCTTTACTAACACTCTCCCGACTTGGAGAGTCAGTGCCTTTAACCTCCTGTTTGGCCCAGTTTGCAATTTCTGCGGAAGATGAACAGGAATAGGGAGAACCAATGACAGACTAGCTGGAGGTGTCTGGACGGGCAAATTTAACTCTCATTTCCCACCAGGAAGAGGAATTAACCAAAGGCTCAGCGTGCCGTGCCGGAACCAGATTAGGGCCTGAAGCCATCCTGCGGGGTTGCGGCCAGCTCACGAGAAAGCGAGTTGAAGAAAGGAGCTCAGGGGCACTGTAATTCACAAACCTGCAGAGTTATAAATGACAGCTATCGTCCAAAAATATACTGAAGTAAGGCTGCCAAGAGGACTTGAAAGCGGGGCAGAATTGCAGGAAACCGATTTCAGGAGGTAGACTGGAATTGCATTTAAAGCATAGGAAAAGAGGCAGAACGTCCACAATGATGCACTTGGCCAAAAAGGGCGTATGCGTTTTTTCCTGAATATATTCAGGAAAAAACGCATACGCCCTTTTTGGCCAACCAAGCAAGCTTGCAAAGGAAATCTGCACTACAGTGAAGTCTCACTTCCCCCCGGTCAAAAGGGCCATCTGAAAAAAGTGTAAAATCCAGAAAGGCAGGACAGGCCATGGAGAACTGGGAGCCTTGTTATGCTGATGGGCGGGATGTAAATTGCCAACAGCCACTCGGGAGAAGTGTATGGTGTTTCCTGAAACATCTAAAAAACAAAGCAACAGAGCCTAGGGCACTTCCACTTATGGTCCTATAGCTTAGGGAAATTAAAATCAAAAGACACAGCCACCCCAAAGGTTGGGACGGCTCTGTTTACAAGAACCTGGTTTACGGTACAAGTTCAATATCGCAGAAAGTGAAAAATGGATAAAGAAGTTGTGGTACTTACGTACAATGCAGTATCACTCAGCAATGAAATCTATGTCATCAGGCCCGTAGCAGCATAATGAGTGGATTCAGGTACGATGATTCTAACTGAAATAAGTCACACAGGAAAAGAAACATCATAAGATATCACTAATACACGGAATGTAAACTTGGCTACACAGGAACTGAATTACAAAACAGAACAGGGTCTCAAATTTAGAAACCCAACTTATGCTTGCTTAAGGGGAAAGGTGAGTTGGGGTGCTGCATAAAACCAGAGATTGAAATGAGCACAGATAAAGTTCCTTAAGCCAAATATGGAATAGACAAGAGCTACTCCTTGCTCAACGAAATGGACTCAACACCCCATATTAAATGCCTAAGAGTGTACCTGACTAGGAAGTATCTTAAAACCTATGGATTGCTATGTCTCTGAAAGAGAATCAAGTGTGTGTACAGGGGCATAAACGCAGCAGTGATAGGATTGGAGAGGTTCGGTGAGCAAATGAAGACCCTTTGAAGTCATATTGCATGGTACCCATTCCACGAGTCTCAACTCTCCAGGTTTAAGGTATTCTTCCTTCAGCTAAAACATGCATGTGGAACCCAGAGTATGATCAACCGTGTGATCGGGAGACGTGTTCCAATATGTCTCAGTTTTCGTCCCCTGGTACTCGGGTGCAACATTCCAGACGCTTTACTAACACTCTCCCGACTTGGAGAGTCAGTGCCTTTAACCTCCTGTTTGGCCCAGTTTGCAATTTCTGCGGAAGATGAACAGGAATAGGGAGAACCAATGACAGACTAGCTGGAGGTGTCTGGACGGGCAAATTTAACTCTCATTTCCCACCAGGAAGAGGAATTAACCAAAGGCTCAGCGTGCCGTGCCGCAACCAGATTAGGGCCTGAAGCCATCCTGCGGGGTTGCGGCCAGCTCACGAGAAAGCGAGTTGAAGAAAGGAGCTCAGGGGCACTGTAATTCACAAACCTGCAGAGTTATAAATGACAGCTATCGTCCAAAAATATACTGAAGTAAGGCTGCCAAGAGGACTTGAAAGCGGGGCAGAATTGCAGGAAACCGATTTCAGGAGGTAGACTGGAATTGCATTTAAAGCATAGGAAAAGAGGCAGAACGTCCACAATGATGCACTTGGCCAAAAAGGGAGTATGCGTTTTTTCCTGAATATATTCAGGAAAAAACGCATACTCCCTTTTTGGCCAACCAAGCAAGCTTGCAAATGAAATCTGCATTACAGTGAAGTCTCACTTCCCCCCGGTCAAAAGGGCCATCTGAAAAAAGTGTAAAATCCAGAAAGGCAGGACAGGCCATGGAGAACTGGGAGCCTTGTTATGCTGATGGGCGGGATGTAAATTGCCAACAGCCACTCGGGAGAAGTGTATGGTGTTTCCTGAAACATCTAAAAAACAAAGCAACAGAGCCTAGGGCACTTCCACTTATGGTCCTATAGCTTAGGGAAATTAAAATCAAAAGACACAGCCACCCCAAAGGTTGGGACGGCTCTGTTTACAAGAACCTGGTTTACGGTACAAGTTCAATATCGCAGAAAGTGAAAAATGGATAAAGAAGTTGTGGTACTTACGTACAATGCAGTATCACTCAGCAATGAAATCTATGTCATCAGGCCCGTAGCAGCATAATGAGTGGATTCAGGTACGATGATTCTAACTGAAATAAGTCACACAGGAAAAGAAACATCATAAGATATCACTAATACACGGAATGTAAACTTGGCTACACAGGAACTGAATTACAAAACAGAACAGGGTCTCAAATTTAGAAACCCAACTTATGCTTGCTTAAGGGGAAAGGTGAGTTGGGGTGCTGCATAAAACCAGAGATTGAAATGAGCACAGATAAAGTTCCTTAAGCCAAATATGGAATAGACAAGAGCTACTCCTTGCTCAACGAAATGGACTCAACACCCCATATTAAATGCCTAAGAGTGTACCTGACTAGGAAGTATCTTAAAACCTATGGATTGCTATGTCTCTGAAAGAGAATCAAGTGTGTGTACAGGGGCATAAACGCAGCAGTGATAGGATTGGAGAGGTTCGGTGAGCAAATGAAGACCCTTTGAAGTCATATTGCATGGTACCCATTCCACGGGTCTCAACTCTCCAGGTTTAAGGTATTCTTCCTTCAGCTAAAACATGCATGTGGAACCCAGAGTATGATCAACCGTGTGATCGGGAGACGTGTTCCAATATGTCTCAGTTTTCGTCCCCTGGTACTCGGGTGCAACACTCCAGACGCTTTACTAACACTCTCCCGACTTGGAGAGTCAGTGCCTTTAACCTCCTGTTTGGCCCAGTTTGCAATTTCTGCGGAAGATGAACAGGAATAGGGAGAACCAATGACAGACTAGCTGGAGGTGTCTGGACGGGCAAATTTAACTCTCATTTCCCACCAGGAAGAGGAATTAACCAAAGGCTCAGCGTGCCGTGCCGCAACCAGATTAGGGCCTGAAGCCATCCTGCGGGGTTGCGGCCAGCTCACGAGAAAGCGAGTTGAAGAAAGGAGCTCAGGGGCACTGTAATTCACAAACCTGCAGAGTTATAAATGACAGCTATCGTCCAAAAATATACTGAAGTAAGGCTGCCAAGAGGACTTGAAAGCGGGGCAGAATTGCAGGAAACCGATTTCAGGAGGTAGACTGGAATTGCATTTAAAGCATAGGAAAAGAGGCAGAACGTGCACAATGATGCACTTGGCCAAAAAGGGCGTATGCGTTTTTTCCTGAATATATTCAGGAAAAAATGCATACGCCCTTTTTGGCCAACCAAGCAAGCTTGCAAAGGAAATCTGCACTACAGTGAAGTCTCACTTCCCCCCGGTCAAAAGGGCCATCTGAAAAAAGTGTAAAATCCAGAAAGGCAGGACAGGCCATGGAGAACTGGGAGCCTTGTTATGCTGATGGGCGGGATGTAAATTGCCAACAGCCACTCGGGAGAAGTGTATGGTGTTTCCTGAAACATCTAAAAAACAAAGCAACAGAGCCTAGGGCACTTCCACTTATGGTCCTATAGCTTAGGGAAATTAAAATCAAAAGACACAGCCACCCCAAAGGTTGGGACGGCTCTGTTTACAAGAACCTGGTTTACGGTACAAGTTCAGTATCGCAGAAAGTGAAAAATGGATAAAGAAGTTGTGGTACTTACGTACAATGCAGTATCACTCAGCAATGAAATCTATGTCATCAGGCCCGTAGCAGCATAATGAGTGGATTCAGGTACGATGATTCTAACTGAAATAAGTCACACAGGAAAAGAAACATCATAAGATATCACTAATACACGGAATGTAAACTTGGCTACACAGGAACTGAATTACAAAACAGAACAGGGTCTCAAATTTAGAAACCCAACTTATGCTTGCTTAAGGGGAAAGGTGAGTTGGGGTGCTGCATAAAACCAGAGATTGAAATGAGCACAGATAAAGTTCCTTAAGCCAAATATGGAATAGACAAGAGCTACTCCTTGCTCAACGAAATGGACTCAACACCCCATATTAAATGCCTAAGAGTGTACCTGACTAGGAAGTATCTTAAAACCTATGGATTGCTATGTCTCTGAAAGAGAATCAAGTGTGTGTACAGGGGCATAAACGCAGCAGTGATAGGATTGGAGAGGTTCGGTGAGCAAATGAAGACCCTTTGAAGTCATATTGCATGGTACCCATTCCACGGGTCTCAACTCTCCAGGTTTAAGGTATTCTTCCTTCAGCTAAAACATGCATGTGGAACCCAGAGTATGATCAACCGTGTGATCGGGAGACGTGTTCCAATATGTCTCAGTTTTCGTCCCCTGGTACTCGGGTGCAACATTCCAGACGCTTTACTAACACTCTCCCGACTTGGAGAGTCAGTGCCTTTAACCTCCTGTTTGGCCCAGTTTGCAATTTCTGCGGAAGATGAACAGGAATAGGGAGAACCAATGACAGACTAGCTGGAGGTGTCTGGACGGGCAAATTTAACTCTCATTTCCCACCAGGAAGAGGAATTAACCAAAGGCTCAGCGTGCCGTGCCGGAACCAGATTAGGGCCTGAAGCCATCCTGCGGGGTTGCGGCCAGCTCACGAGAAAGCGAGTTGAAGAAAGGAGCTCAGGGGCACTGTAATTCACAAACCTGCAGAGTTATAAATGACAGCTATCGTCCAAAAATATACTGAAGTAAGGCTGCCAAGAGGACTTGAAAGCGGGGCAGAATTGCAGGAAACCGATTTCAGGAGGTAGACTGGAATTGCATTTAAAGCATAGGAAAAGAGGCAGAACGTCCACAATGATGCACTTGGCCAAAAAGGGCGTATGCGTTTTTTCCTGAATATATTCAGGAAAAAACGCATACGCCCTTTTTGGCCAACCAAGCAAGCTTGCAAAGGAAATCTGCACTACAGTGAAGTCTCACTTCCCCCCGGTCAAAAGGGCCATCTGAAAAAAGTGTAAAATCCAGAAAGGCAGGACAGGCCATGGAGAACTGGGAGCCTTGTTATGCTGATGGGCGGGATGTAAATTGCCAACAGCCACTCGGGAGAAGTGTATGGTGTTTCCTGAAACATCTAAAAAACAAAGCAACAGAGCCTAGGGCACTTCCACTTATGGTCCTATAGCTTAGGGAAATTAAAATCAAAAGACACAGCCACCCCAAAGGTTGGGACGGCTCTGTTTACAAGAACCTGGTTTACGGTACAAGTTCAATATCGCAGAAAGTGAAAAATGGATAAAGAAGTTGTGGTACTTACGTACAATGCAGTATCACTCAGCAATGAAATCTATGTCATCAGGCCCGTAGCAGCATAATGAGTGGATTCAGGTACGATGATTCTAACTGAAATAAGTCACACAGGAAAAGAAACATCATAAGATATCACTAATACACGGAATGTAAACTTGGCTACACAGGAACTGAATTACAAAACAGAACAGGGTCTCAAATTTAGAAACCCAACTTATGCTTGCTTAAGGGGAAAGGTGAGTTGGGGTGCTGCATAAAACCAGAGATTGAAATGAGCACAGATAAAGTTCCTTAAGCCAAATATGGAATAGACAAGAGCTACTCCTTGCTCAACGAAATGGACTCAACACCCCATATTAAATGCCTAAGAGTGTACCTGACTAGGAAGTATCTTAAAACCTATGGATTGCTATGTCTCTGAAAGAGAATCAAGTGTGTGTACAGGGGCATAAACGCAGCAGTGATAGGATTGGAGAGGTTCGGTGAGCAAATGAAGACCCTTTGAAGTCATATTGCATGGTACCCATTCCACGAGTCTCAACTCTCCAGGTTTAAGGTATTCTTCCTTCAGCTAAAACATGCATGTGGAACCCAGAGTATGATCAACCGTGTGATCGGGAGACGTGTTCCAATATGTCTCAGTTTTCGTCCCCTGGTACTCGGGTGCAACATTCCAGACGCTTTACTAACACTCTCCCGACTTGGAGAGTCAGTGCCTTTAACCTCCTGTTTGGCCCAGTTTGCAATTTCTGCGGAAGATGAACAGGAATAGGGAGAACCAATGACAGACTAGCTGGAGGTGTCTGGACGGGCAAATTTAACTCTCATTTCCCACCAGGAAGAGGAATTAACCAAAGGCTCAGCGTGCCGTGCCGCAACCAGATTAGGGCCTGAAGCCATCCTGCGGGGTTGCGGCCAGCTCACGAGAAAGCGAGTTGAAGAAAGGAGCTCAGGGGCACTGTAATTCACAAACCTGCAGAGTTATAAATGACAGCTATCGTCCAAAAATATACTGAAGTAAGGCTGCCAAGAGGACTTGAAAGCGGGGCAGAATTGCAGGAAACCGATTTCAGGAGGTAGACTGGAATTGCATTTAAAGCATAGGAAAAGAGGCAGAACGTCCACAATGATGCACTTGGCCAAAAAGGGAGTATGCGTTTTTTCCTGAATATATTCAGGAAAAAACGCATACTCCCTTTTTGGCCAACCAAGCAAGCTTGCAAATGAAATCTGCATTACAGTGAAGTCTCACTTCCCCCCGGTCAAAAGGGCCATCTGAAAAAAGTGTAAAATCCAGAAAGGCAGGACAGGCCATGGAGAACTGGGAGCCTTGTTATGCTGATGGGCGGGATGTAAATTGCCAACAGCCACTCGGGAGAAGTGTATGGTGTTTCCTGAAACATCTAAAAAACAAAGCAACAGAGCCTAGGGCACTTCCACTTATGGTCCTATAGCTTAGGGAAATTAAAATCAAAAGACACAGCCACCCCAAAGGTTGGGACGGCTCTGTTTACAAGAACCTGGTTTACGGTACAAGTTCAATATCGCAGAAAGTGAAAAATGGATAAAGAAGTTGTGGTACTTACGTACAATGCAGTATCACTCAGCAATGAAATCTATGTCATCAGGCCCGTAGCAGCATAATGAGTGGATTCAGGTACGATGATTCTAACTGAAATAAGTCACACAGGAAAAGAAACATCATAAGATATCACTAATACACGGAATGTAAACTTGGCTACACAGGAACTGAATTACAAAACAGAACAGGGTCTCAAATTTAGAAACCCAACTTATGCTTGCTTAAGGGGAAAGGTGAGTTGGGGTGCTGCATAAAACCAGAGATTGAAATGAGCACAGATAAAGTTCCTTAAGCCAAATATGGAATAGACAAGAGCTACTCCTTGCTCAACGAAATGGACTCAACACCCCATATTAAATGCCTAAGAGTGTACCTGACTAGGAAGTATCTTAAAACCTATGGATTGCTATGTCTCTGAAAGAGAATCAAGTGTGTGTACAGGGGCATAAACGCAGCAGTGATAGGATTGGAGAGGTTCGGTGAGCAAATGAAGACCCTTTGAAGTCATATTGCATGGTACCCATTCCACGGGTCTCAACTCTCCAGGTTTAAGGTATTCTTCCTTCAGCTAAAACATGCATGTGGAACCCAGAGTATGATCAACCGTGTGATCGGGAGACGTGTTCCAATATGTCTCAGTTTTCGTCCCCTGGTACTCGGGTGCAACACTCCAGACGCTTTACTAACACTCTCCCGACTTGGAGAGTCAGTGCCTTTAACCTCCTGTTTGGCCCAGTTTGCAATTTCTGCGGAAGATGAACAGGAATAGGGAGAACCAATGACAGACTAGCTGGAGGTGTCTGGACGGGCAAATTTAACTCTCATTTCCCACCAGGAAGAGGAATTAACCAAAGGCTCAGCGTGCCGTGCCGCAACCAGATTAGGGCCTGAAGCCATCCTGCGGGGTTGCGGCCAGCTCACGAGAAAGCGAGTTGAAGAAAGGAGCTCAGGGGCACTGTAATTCACAAACCTGCAGAGTTATAAATGACAGCTATCGTCCAAAAATATACTGAAGTAAGGCTGCCAAGAGGACTTGAAAGCGGGGCAGAATTGCAGGAAACCGATTTCAGGAGGTAGACTGGAATTGCATTTAAAGCATAGGAAAAGAGGCAGAACGTCCACAATGATGCACTTGGCCAAAAAGGGCGTATGCGTTTTTTCCTGAATATATTCAGGAAAAAACGCATACTCCCTTTTTGGCCAACCAAGCAAGCTTGCAAATGAAATCTGCATTACAGTAAAGTCTCACTTCCCCCCGGTCAAAAGGGCCATCTGAAAAAAGTGTAAAATCCAGAAAGGCAGGACAGGCCATGGAGAACTGGGAGCCTTGTTATGCTGATGGGCGGGATGTAAATTGCCAACAGCCACTCGGGAGAAGTGTATGGTGTTTCCTGAAACATCTAAAAAACAAAGCAACAGAGCCTAGGGCACTTCCACTTATGGTCCTATAGCTTAGGGAAATTAAAATCAAAAGACACAGCCACCCCAAAGGTTGGGACGGCTCTGTTTACAAGAACCTGGTTTACGGTACAAGTTCAATATCGCAGAAAGTGAAAAATGGATAAAGAAGTTGTGGTACTTACGTACAATGCAGTATCACTCAGCAATGAAATCTATGTCATCAGGCCCGTAGCAGCATAATGAGTGGATTCAGGTACGATGATTCTAACTGAAATAAGTCACACAGGAAAAGAAACATCATAAGATATCACTAATACACGGAATGTAAACTTGGCTACACAGGAACTGAATTACAAAACAGAACAGGGTCTCAAATTTAGAAACCCAACTTATGCTTGCTTAAGGGGAAAGGTGAGTTGGGGTGCTGCATAAAACCAGAGATTGAAATGAGCACAGATAAAGTTCCTTAAGCCAAATATGGAATAGACAAGAGCTACTCCTTGCTCAACGAAATGGACTCAACACCCCATATTAAATGCCTAAGAGTGTACCTGACTAGGAAGTATCTTAAAACCTATGGATTGCTATGTCTCTGAAAGAGAATCAAGTGTGTGTACAGGGGCATAAACGCAGCAGTGATAGGATTGGAGAGGTTCGGTGAGCAAATGAAGACCCTTTGAAGTCATATTGCATGGTACCCATTCCACGAGTCTCAACTCTCCAGGTTTAAGGTATTCTTCCTTCAGCTAAAACATGCATGTGGAACCCAGAGTATGATCAACCGTGTGATCGGGAGACGTGTTCCAATATGTCTCAGTTTTCGTCCCCTGGTACTCGGGTGCAACATTCCAGACGCTTTACTAACACTCTCCCGACTTGGAGAGTCAGTGCCTTTAACCTCCTGTTTGGCCCAGTTTGCAATTTCTGCGGAAGATGAACAGGAATAGGGAGAACCAATGACAGACTAGCTGGAGGTGTCTGGACGGGCAAATTTAACTCTCATTTCCCACCAGGAAGAGGAATTAACCAAAGGCTCAGCGTGCCGTGCCGCAACCAGATTAGGGCCTGAAGCCATCCTGCGGGGTTGCGGCCAGCTCACGAGAAAGCGAGTTGAAGAAAGGAGCTCAGGGGCACTGTAATTCACAAACCTGCAGAGTTATAAATGACAGCTATCGTCCAAAAATATACTGAAGTAAGGCTGCCAAGAGGACTTGAAAGCGGGGCAGAATTGCAGGAAACCGATTTCAGGAGGTAGACTGGAATTGCATTTAAAGCATAGGAAAAGAGGCAGAACGTCCACAATGATGCACTTGGCCAAAAAGGGCGTATGCGTTTTTTCCTGAATATATTCAGGAAAAAACGCATACTCCCTTTTTGGCCAACCAAGCAAGCTTGCAAATGAAATCTGCATTACAGTGAAGTCTCACTTCCCCCCGGTCAAAAGGGCCATCTGAAAAAAGTGTAAAATCCAGAAAGGCAGGACAGGCCATGGAGAACTGGGAGCCTTGTTATGCTGATGGGCGGGATGTAAATTGCCAACAGCCACTCGGGAGAAGTGTATGGTGTTTCCTGAAACATCTAAAAAACAAAGCAACAGAGCCTAGGGCACTTCCACTTATGGTCCTATAGCTTAGGGAAATTAAAATCAAAAGACACAGCCACCCCAAAGGTTGGGACGGCTCTGTTTACAAGAACCTGGTTTACGGTACAAGTTCAATATCGCAGAAAGTGAAAAATGGATAAAGAAGTTGTGGTACTTACGTACAATGCAGTATCACTCAGCAATGAAATCTATGTCATCAGGCCCGTAGCAGCATAATGAGTGGATTCAGGTACGATGATTCTAACTGAAATAAGTCACACAGGAAAAGAAACATCATAAGATATCACTAATACACGGAATGTAAACTTGGCTACACAGGAACTGAATTACAAAACAGAACAGGGTCTCAAATTTAGAAACCCAACTTATGCTTGCTTAAGGGGAAAGGTGAGTTGGGGTGCTGCATAAAACCAGAGATTGAAATGAGCACAGATAAAGTTCCTTAAGCCAAATATGGAATAGACAAGAGCTACTCCTTGCTCAACGAAATGGACTCAACACCCCATATTAAATGCCTAAGAGTGTACCTGACTAGGAAGTATCTTAAAACCTATGGATTGCTATGTCTCTGAAAGAGAATCAAGTGTGTGTACAGGGGCATAAACGCAGCAGTGATAGGATTGGAGAGGTTCGGTGAGCAAATGAAGACCCTTTGAAGTCATATTGCATGGTACCCATTCCACGAGTCTCAACTCTCCAGGTTTAAGGTATTCTTCCTTCAGCTAAAACATGCATGTGGAACCCAGAGTATGATCAACCGTGTGATCGGGAGACGTGTTCCAATATGTCTCAGTTTTCGTCCCCTGGTACTCGGGTGCAACATTCCAGACGCTTTACTAACACTCTCCCGACTTGGAGAGTCAGTGCCTTTAACCTCCTGTTTGGCCCAGTTTGCAATTTCTGCGGAAGATGAACAGGAATAGGGAGAACCAATGACAGACTAGCTGGAGGTGTCTGGACGGGCAAATTTAACTCTCATTTCCCACCAGGAAGAGGAATTAACCAAAGGCTCAGCGTGCCGTGCCGCAACCAGATTAGGGCCTGAAGCCATCCTGCGGGGTTGCGGCCAGCTCACGAGAAAGCGAGTTGAAGAAAGGAGCTCAGGGGCACTGTAATTCACAAACCTGCAGAGTTATAAATGACAGCTATCGTCCAAAAATATACTGAAGTAAGGCTGCCAAGAGGACTTGAAAGCGGGGCAGAATTGCAGGAAACCGATTTCAGGAGGTAGACTGGAATTGCATTTAAAGCATAGGAAAAGAGGCAGAACGTCCACAATGATGCACTTGGCCAAAAAGTGCGTATGCGTTTTTTCCTGAATATATTCAGGAAAAAACGCATACGCCCTTTTTGGCCAACCAAGCAAGCTTGCAAAGGAAATCTGCACTACAATGAAGTCTCACTTCCCCCCGGTCAAAAGGGCCATCTGAAAAAAGTGTAAAATCCAGAAAGGCAGGACAGGCCATGGAGAACTGGGAGCCTTGTTATGCTGATGGGCGGGATGTAAATTGCCAACAGCCACTCCGGAGAAGTGTATGGTGTTTCCTGAAACAGCTAAAAAACAAAGCAACAGAGCCTAGGGCACTTCCACTTATGGTCCTATAGCTTAGGGAAATTAAAATCAAAAGACACAGCCACCCCAAAGGTTGGGACGGCTCTGTTTACAAGAACCTGGTTTACGGTACAAGTTCAGTATCGCAGAAAGTGAAAAATGGATAAAGAAGTTGTGGTACTTACGTACAATGCAGTATCACTCAGCAATGAAATCTATGTCATCAGGCCCGTAGCAGCATAATGAGTGGATTCAGGTACGATGATTCTAACTGAAATAAGTCACACAGGAAAAGAAACATCATAAGATATCACTAATACACGGAATGTAAACTTGGCTACACAGGAACTGAATTACAAAACAGAACAGGGTCTCAAATTTAGAAACCCAACTTATGCTTGCTTAAGGGGAAAGGTGAGTTGGGGTGCTGCATAAAACCAGAGATTGAAATGAGCACAGATAAAGTTCCTTAAGCCAAATATGGAATAGACAAGAGCTACTCCTTGCTCAACGAAATGGACTCAACACCCCATATTAAATGCCTAAGAGTGTACCTGACTAGGAAGTATCTTAAAACCTATGGATTGCTATGTCTCTGAAAGAGAATCAAGTGTGTGTACAGGGGCATAAACGCAGCAGTGATAGGATTGGAGAGGTTCGGTGAGCAAATGAAGACCCTTTGAAGTCATATTGCATGGTACCCATTCCACGGGTCTCAACTCTCCAGGTTTAAGGTATTCTTCCTTCAGCTAAAACATGCATGTGGAACCCAGAGTATGATCAACCGTGTGATCGGGAGACGTGTTCCAATATGTCTCAGTTTTCGTCCCCTGGTACTCGGGTGCAACATTCCAGACGCTTTACTAACACTCTCCCGACTTGGAGAGTCAGTGCCTTTAACCTCCTGTTTGGCCCAGTTTGCAATTTCTGCGGAAGATGAACAGGAATAGGGAGAACCAATGACAGACTAGCTGGAGGTGTCTGGACGGGCAAATTTAACTCTCATTTCCCACCAGGAAGAGGAATTAACCAAAGGCTCAGCGTGCCGTGCCGGAACCAGATTAGGGCCTGAAGCCATCCTGCGGGGTTGCGGCCAGCTCACGAGAAAGCGAGTTGAAGAAAGGAGCTCAGGGGCACTGTAATTCACAAACCTGCAGAGTTATAAATGACAGCTATCGTCCAAAAATATACTGAAGTAAGGCTGCCAAGAGGACTTGAAAGCGGGGCAGAATTGCAGGAAACCGATTTCAGGAGGTAGACTGGAATTGCATTTAAAGCATAGGAAAAGAGGCAGAACGTCCACAATGATGCACTTGGCCAAAAAGTGCGTATGCGTTTTTTCCTGAATATATTCAGGAAAAAACGCATACGCCCTTTTTGGCCAACCAAGCAAGCTTGCAAAGGAAATCTGCACTACAATGAAGTCTCACTTCCCCCCGGTCAAAAGGGCCATCTGAAAAAAGTGTAAAATCCAGAAAGGCAGGACAGGCCATGGAGAACTGGGAGCCTTGTTATGCTGATGGGCGGGATGTAAATTGCCAACAGCCACTCCGGAGAAGTGTATGGTGTTTCCTGAAACAGCTAAAAAACAAAGCAACAGAGCCTAGGGCACTTCCACTTATGGTCCTATAGCTTAGGGAAATTAAAATCAAAAGACACAGCCACCCCAAAGGTTGGGACGGCTCTGTTTACAAGAACCTGGTTTACGGTACAAGTTCAGTATCGCAGAAAGTGAAAAATGGATAAAGAAGTTGTGGTACTTACGTACAATGCAGTATCACTCAGCAATGAAATCTATGTCATCAGGCCCGTAGCAGCATAATGAGTGGATTCAGGTACGATGATTCTAACTGAAATAAGTCACACAGGAAAAGAAACATCATAAGATATCACTAATACACGGAATGTAAACTTGGCTACACAGGAACTGAATTACAAAACAGAACAGGGTCTCAAATTTAGAAACCCAACTTATGCTTGCTTAAGGGGAAAGGTGAGTTGGGGTGCTGCATAAAACCAGAGATTGAAATGAGCACAGATAAAGTTCCTTAAGCCAAATATGGAATAGACAAGAGCTACTCCTTGCTCAACGAAATGGACTCAACACCCCATATTAAATGCCTAAGAGTGTACCTGACTAGGAAGTATCTTAAAACCTATGGATTGCTATGTCTCTGAAAGAGAATCAAGTGTGTGTACAGGGGCATAAACGCAGCAGTGATAGGATTGGAGAGGTTCGGTGAGCAAATGAAGACCCTTTGAAGTCATATTGCATGGTACCCATTCCACGGGTCTCAACTCTCCAGGTTTAAGGTATTCTTCCTTCAGCTAAAACATGCATGTGGAACCCAGAGTATGATCAACCGTGTGATCGGGAGACGTGTTCCAATATGTCTCAGTTTTCGTCCCCTGGTACTCGGGTGCAACATTCCAGACGCTTTACTAACACTCTCCCGACTTGGAGAGTCAGTGCCTTTAACCTCCTGTTTGGCCCAGTTTGCAATTTCTGCGGAAGATGAACAGGAATAGGGAGAACCAATGACAGACTAGCTGGAGGTGTCTGGACGGGCAAATTTAACTCTCATTTCCCACCAGGAAGAGCAATTAACCAAAGGCTCAGCGTGCCGTGCCGCAACCAGATTAGGGCCTGAAGCCATCCTGCGGGGTTGCGGCCAGCTCACGAGAAAGCGAGTTGAAGAAAGGAGCTCAGGGGCACTGTAATTCACAAACCTGCAGAGTTATAAATGACAGCTATCGTCCAAAAATATACTGAAGTAAGGCTGCCAAGAGGACTTGAAAGCGGGGCAGAATTGCAGGAAACCGATTTCAGGAGGTAGACTGGAATTGCATTTAAAGCATAGGAAAAGAGGCAGAACGTCCACAATGATGCACTTGGCCAAAAAGGGCGTATGCGTTTTTTCCTGAATATATTCAGGAAAAAACGCATACGCCCTTTTTGGCCAACCAAGCAAGCTTGCAAAGGAAATCTGCACTACAGTGAAGTCTCACTTCCCCCCGGTCAAAAGGGCCATCTGAAAAAAGTGTAAAATCCAGAAAGGCAGGACAGGCCATGGAGAACTGGGAGCCTTGTTATGCTGATGGGCGGGATGTAAATTGCCAACAGCCACTCGGGAGAAGTGTATGGTGTTTCCTGAAACATCTAAAAAACAAAGCAACAGAGCCTAGGGCACTTCCACTTATGGTCCTATAGCTTAGGGAAATTAAAATCAAAAGACACAGCCACCCCAAAGGTTGGGACGGCTCTGTTTACAAGAACCTGGTTTACGGTACAAGTTCAATATCGCAGAAAGTGAAAAATGGATAAAGAAGTTGTGGTACTTACGTACAATGCAGTATCACTCAGCAATGAAATCTATGTCATCAGGCCCGTAGCAGCATAATGAGTGGATTCAGGTACGATGATTCTAACTGAAATAAGTCACACAGGAAAAGAAACATCATAAGATATCACTAATACACGGAATGTAAACTTGGCTACACAGGAACTGAATTACAAAACAGAACAGGGTCTCAAATTTAGAAAACCAACTTATGCTTGCTTAAGGGGAAAGGTGAGTTGGGGTGCTGCATAAAACCAGAGATTGAAATGAGCACAGATAAAGTTCCTTAAGCCAAATATGGAATAGACAAGAGCTACTCCTTGCTCAACGAAATGGACTCAACACCACATATTAAATGCCTAAGAGTGTACCTGACTAGGAAGTATCTTAAAACCTATGGATTGCTATGTCTCTGAAAGAGAATCAAGTGTGTGTACAGGGGCATAAACGCAGCAGTGATAGGATTGGAGAGGTTCGGTGAGCAAATGAAGACCCTTTGAAGTCATATTGCATGGTACCCATTCCACGGGTCTCAACTCTCCAGGTTTAAGGTATTCTTCCTTCAGCTAAAACATGCATGTGGAACCCAGAGTATGATCAACCGTGTGATCGGGAGACGTGTTCCAATATGTCTCAGTTTTCGTCCCCTGGTACTCGGGTGCAACATTCCAGACGCTTTACTAACACTCTCCCGACTTGGAGAGTCAGTGCCTTTAACCTCCTGTTTGGCCCAGTTTGCAATTTCTGCGGAAGATGAACAGGAATAGGGAGAACCAATGAGAGACTAGCTGGAGGTGTCTGGACGGGCAAATTTAACTCTCATTTCCCACCAGGAAGAGGAATTAACCAAAGGCTCAGCGTGCCGTGCCGCAACCAGATTAGGGCCTGAAGCCATCCTGCGGTGTTGCGGCCAGCTCACGAGAAAGCGAGTTGAAGAAAGGAGCTCAGGGGCACTGTAATTCACAAACCTGCAGAGTTATAAATGACAGCTATCGTCCAAAAATATACTGAAGTAAGGCTGCCAAGAGGACTTGAAAGCGGGGCAGAATTGCAGGAAACCGATTTCAGGAGGTAGACTGGAATTGCATTTAAAGCATAGGAAAAGAGGCAGAACGTCCACAATGATGCACTTGGCCAAAAAGGGCGTATGCGTTTTTTCCTGAATATATTCAGGAAAAAACGCATACGCCCTTTTTGGCCAACCAAGCAAGCTTGCAAAGGAAATCTGCACTACAATGAAGTCTCACTTCCCCCCGGTCAAAAGGGCCATCTGAAAAAAGTGTAAAATCCAGAAAGGCAAGACAGGCCATGGAGAACTGGGAGCCTTGTTATGCTGATGGGCGGGATGTAAATTGCCAACAGCCACTCGGGAGAAGTGTATGGTGTTTCCTGAAACATCTAAAAAACAAAGCAACAGAGCCTAGGGCACTTCCACTTATGGTCCTATAGCTTAGGGAAATTAAAATCAAAAGACACAGCCACCCCAAAGGTTGGGACGGCTCTGTTTACAAGAACCTGGTTTACGGTACAAGTTCAGTATCGCAGAAAGTGAAAAATGGATAAAGAAGTTGTGGTACTTACGTACAATGCAGTATCACTCAGCAATGAAATCTATGTCATCAGGCCCGTAGCAGCATAATGAGTGGATTCAGGTACGATGATTCTAACTGAAATAAGTCACACAGGAAAAGAAACATCATAAGATATCACTAATACACGGAATGTAAACTTGGCTACACAGGAACTGAATTACAAAACAGAACAGGGTCTCAAATTTAGAAACCCAACTTATGCTTGCTTAAGGGGAAAGGTGAGTTGGGGTGCTGCATAAAACCAGAGATTGAAATGAGCACAGATAAAGTTCCTTAAGCCAAATATGGAATAGACAAGAGCTACTCCTTGCTCAACGAAATGGACTCAACACCCCATATTAAATGCCTAAGAGTGTACCTGACTAGGAAGTATCTTAAAACCTATGGATTGCTATGTCTCTGAAAGAGAATCAAGTGTGTGTACAGGGGCATAAACGCAGCAGTGATAGGATTGGAGAGGTTCGGTGAGCAAATGAAGACCCTTTGAAGTCATATTGCATGGTACCCATTCCACAGGTCTCAACTCTCCAGGTTTAAGGTATTCTTCCTTCAGCTAAAACATGCATGTGGAACCCAGAGTATGATCAACCGTGTGATCGGGAGACGTGTTCCAATATGTCTCAGTTTTCGTCCCCTGGTACTCGGGTGCAACATTCCAGACGCTTTACTAACACTCTCCCGACTTGGAGAGTCAGTGCCTTTAACCTCCTGTTTGGCCCAGTTTGCAATTTCTGCGGAAGATGAACAGGAATAGGGAGAACCAATGACAGACTAGCTGGAGGTGTCTGGACGGGCAAATTTAACTCTCATTTCCCACCAGGAAGAGGAATTAACCAAAGGCTCAGCGTGCCGTGCCGGAACCAGATTAGGGCCTGAAGCCATCCTGCGGGGTTGCGGCCAGCTCACGAGAAAGCGAGTTGAAGAAAGGAGCTCAGGGGCACTGTAATTCACAAACCTGCAGAGTTATAAATGACAGCTATCGTCCAAAAATATACTGAAGTAAGGCTGCCAAGAGGACTTGAAAGCGGGGCAGAATTGCAGGAAACCGATTTCAGGAGGTAGACTGGAATTGCATTTAAAGCATAGGAAAAGAGGCAGAACGTCCACAATGATGCACTTGGCCAAAAAGGGCGTATGCGTTTTTTCCTGAATATATTCAGGAAAAAATGCATACGCCCTTTTTGGCCAACCAAGCAAGCTTGCAAAGGAAATCTGCACTACAGTGAAGTCTCACTTCCCCCCGGTCAAAAGGGCCATCTGAAAAAAGTGTAAAATCCAGAAAGGCAGGACAGGCCATGGAGAACTGGGAGCCTTGTTATGCTGATGGGCGGGATGTAAATTGCCAACAGCCACTCGGGAGAAGTGTATGGTGTTTCCTGAAACATCTAAAAAACAAAGCAACAGAGCCTAGGGCACTTCCACTTATGGTCCTATAGCTTAGGGAAATTAAAATCAAAAGACACAGCCACCCCAAAGGTTGGGACGGCTCTGTTTACAAGAACCTGGTTTACGGTACAAGTTCAATATCGCAGAAAGTGAAAAATGGATAAAGAAGTTGTGGTACTTACGTACAATGCAGTATCACTCAGCAATGAAATCTATGTCATCAGGCCCGTAGCAGCATAATGAGTGGATTCAGGTACGATGATTCTAACTGAAATAAGTCACACAGGAAAAGAAACATCATAAGATATCACTAATACACGGAATGTAAACTTGGCTACACAGGAACTGAATTACAAAACAGAACAGGGTCTCAAATTTAGAAACCCAACTTATGCTTGCTTAAGGGGAAAGGTGAGTTGGGGTGCTACATAAAACCAGAGATTGAAATGAGCACAGATAAAGTTCCTTAAGCCAAATATGGAATAGACAAGAGCTACTCCTTGCTCAACGAAATGGACTCAACACCCCATATTAAATGCCTAAGAGTGTACCTGACTAGGAAGTATCTTAAAACCTATGGATTGCTATGTCTCTGAAAGAGAATCAAGTGTGTGTACAGGGGCATAAACGCAGCAGTGATAGGATTGGAGAGGTTCGGTGAGCAAATGAAGACCCTTTGAAGTCATATTGCATGGTACCCATTCCACGGGTCTCAACTCTCCAGGTTTAAGGTATTCTTCCTTCAGCTAAAACATGCATGTGGAACCCAGAGTATGATCAACCGTGTGATCGGGAGACGTGTTCCAATATGTCTCAGTTTTCGTCCCCTGGTACTCGGGTGCAACACTCCAGACGCTTTACTAACACTCTCCCGACTTGGAGAGTCAGTGCCTTTAACCTCCTGTTTGGCCCAGTTTGCAATTTCTGCGGAAGATGAACAGGAATAGGGAGAACCAATGACAGACTAGCTGGAGGTGTCTGGACGGGCAAATTTAACTCTCATTTCCCACCAGGAAGAGGAATTAACCAAAGGCTCAGCGTGCCGTGCCGCAACCAGATTAGGGCCTGAAGCCATCCTGCGGGGTTGCGGCCAGCTCACGAGAAAGCGAGTTGAAGAAAGGAGCTCAGGGGCACTGTAATTCACAAACCTGCAGAGTTATAAATGACAGCTATCGTCCAAAAATATACTGAAGTAAGGCTGCCAAGAGGACTTGAAAGCGGGGCAGAATTGCAGGAAACCGATTTCAGGAGGTAGACTGGAATTGCATTTAAAGCATAGGAAAAGAGGCAGAACGTCCACAATGATGCACTTGGCCAAAAAGGGCGTATGCGTTTTTTCCTGAATATATTCAGGAAGAAACGCATACTCCCTTTTTGGCCAACCAAGCAAGCTTGCAAATGAAATCTGCATTACAGTGAAGTCTCACTTCCCCCCGGTCAAAAGGGCCATCTGAAAAAAGTGTAAAATCCAGAAAGGCAGGACAGGCCATGGAGAACTGGGAGCCTTGTTATGCTGATGGGCGGGATGTAAATTGCCAACAGCCACTCGGGAGAAGTGCATGGTGTTTCCTGAAACATCTAAAAAACAAAGCAACAGAGCCTAGGGCACTTCCACTTATGGTCCTATAGCTTAGGGAAATTAAAATCAAAAGACACAGCCACCCCAAACGTTGGGACGGCTCTGTTTACAAGAACCTGGTTTACGGTACAAGTTCAATATCGCAGAAAGTGAAAAATGGATAAAGAAGTTGTGGTACTTACGTACAATGCAGTATCACTCAGCAATGAAATCTATGTCATCAGGCCCGTAGCAGCATAATGAGTGGATTCAGGTACGATGATTCTAACTGAAATAAGTCACACAGGAAAAGAAACATCATAAGATATCACTAATACACGGAATGTAAACTTGGCTACACAGGAACTGAATTACAAAACAGAACAGGGTCTCAAATTTAGAAACCCAACTTATGCTTGCTTAAGGGGAAAGGTGAGTTGGGGTGCTGCATAAAACCAGAGATTGAAATGAGCACAGATAAAGTTCCTTAAGCCAAATATGGAATAGACAAGAGCTACTCCTTGCTCAACGAAATGGACTCAACACCCCATATTAAATGCCTAAGAGTGTACCTGACTAGGAAGTATCTTAAAACCTATGGATTGCTATGTCTCTGAAAGAGAATCAAGTGTGTGTACAGGGGCATAAACGCAGCAGTGATAGGATTGGAGAGGTTCGGTGAGCAAATGAAGACCCTTTGAAGTCATATTGCATGGTACCCATTCCACGAGTCTCAACTCTCCAGGTTTAAGGTATTCTTCCTTCAGCTAAAACATGCATGTGGAACCCAGAGTATGATCAACCGTGTGATCGGGAGACGTGTTCCAATATGTCTCAGTTTTCGTCCCCTGGTACTCGGGTGCAACACTCCAGACGCTTTACTAACACTCTCCCGACTTGGAGAGTCAGTGCCTTTAACCTCCTGTTTGGCCCAGTTTGCAATTTCTGCGGAAGATGAACAGGAATAGGGAGAACCAATGACAGACTAGCTGGAGGTGTCTGGACGGGCAAATTTAACTCTCATTTCCCACCAGGAAGAGGAATTAACCAAAGGCTCAGCGTGCCGTGCCGGAACCAGATTAGGGCCTGAAGCCATCCTGCGGGGTTGCGGCCAGCTCACGAGAAAGCGAGTTGAAGAAAGGAGCTCAGGGGCACTGTAATTCACAAACCTGCAGAGTTATAAATGACAGCTATCGTCCAAAAATATACTGAAGTAAGGCTGCCAAGAGGACTTGAAAGCGGGGCAGAATTGCAGGAAACCGATTTCAGGAGGTAGACTGCAATTGCATTTAAAGCATAGGAAAAGAGGCAGAACGTCCACAATGATGCACTTGGCCAAAAAGTGCGTATGCGTTTTTTCCTGAATATATTCAGGAAAAAACGCATACGCCCTTTTTGGCCAACCAAGCAAGCTTGCAAAGGAAATCTGCACTACAATGAAGTCTCACTTCCCCCCGGTCAAAAGGGCCATCTGAAAAAAGTGTAAAATCCAGAAAGGCAGGACAGGCCATGGAGAACTGGGAGCCTTGTTATGCTGATGGGCGGGATGTCAATTGCCAACAGCCACTCGGGAGAAGTGTATGGTGTTTCCTGAAACATCTAAAAAACAAAGCAACAGAGCCTAGGGCACTTCCACTTATGGTCCTATAGCTTAGGGAAATTAAAATCAAAAGACACAGCCACCCCAAAGGTTGGGACGGCTCTGTTTACAAGAACCTGGTTTACGGTACAAGTTCAGTATCGCAGAAAGTGAAAAATGGATAAAGAAGTTGTGGTACTTACGTACAATGCAGTATCACTCAGCAATGAAATCTATGTCATCAGGCCCGTAGCAGCATAATGAGTGGATTCAGGTACGATGATTCTAACTGAAATAAGTCACACAGGAAAAGAAACATCATAAGATATCACTAATACACGGAATGTAAACTTGGCTACACAGGAACTGAATTACAAAACAGAACAGGGTCTCAAATTTAGAAAACCAACTTATGCTTGCTTAAGGGGAAAGGTGAGTTGGGGTGCTGCATAAAACCAGAGATTGAAATGAGCACAGATAAAGTTCCTTAAGCCAAATATGGAATAGACAAGAGCTACTCCTTGCTCAACGAAATGGACTCAACACCCCATATTAAATGCCTAAGAGTGTACCTGACTAGGAAGTATCTTAAAACCTATGGATTGCTATGTCTCTGAAAGAGAATCAAGTGTGTGTACAGGGGCATAAACGCAGCAGTGATAGGATTGGAGAGGTTCGGTGAGCAAATGAAGACCCTTTGAAGTCATATTGCATGGTACCCATTCCACGAGTCTCAACTCTCCAGGTTTAAGGTATTCTTCCTTCAGCTAAAACATGCATGTGGAACCCAGAGTATGATCAACCGTGTGATCGGGAGACGTGTTCCAATATGTCTCAGTTTTCGTCCCCTGGTACTCGGGTGCAACATTCCAGACGCTTTACTAACACTCTCCCGACTTGGAGAGTCAGTGCCTTTAACCTCCTGTTTGGCCCAGTTTGCAATTTCTGCGGAAGATGAACAGGAATAGGGAGAACCAATGACAGACTAGCTGGAGGTGTCTGGACGGGCAAATTTAACTCTCATTTCCCACCAGGAAGAGGAATTAACCAAAGGCTCAGCGTGCCGTGCCGCAACCAGATTAGGGCCTGAAGCCATCCTGCGGTGTTGCGGCCAGCTCACGAGAAAGCGAGTTGAAGAAAGGAGCTCAGGGGCACTGTAATTCACAAACCTGCAGAGTTATAAATGACAGCTATCGTCCAAAAATATACTGAAGTAAGGCTGCCAAGAGGACTTGAAAGCGGGGCAGAATTGCAGGAAACCGATTTCAGGAGGTAGACTGGAATTGCATTTAAAGCATAGGAAAAGAGGCAGAACGTCCACAATGATGCACTTGGCCAAAAAGGGCGTATGCGTTTTTTCCTGAATATATTCAGGAAAAAACGCATACGCCCTTTTTGGCCAACCAAGCAAGCTTGCAAAGGAAATCTGCACTACAGTGAAGTCTCACTTCCCCCCGGTCAAAAGGGCCATCTGAAAAAAGTGTAAAATCCAGAAAGGCAGGACAGGCCATGGAGAACTGGGAGCCTTGTTATGCTGATGGGCGGGATGTAAATTGCCAACAGCCACTCGGGAGAAGTGTATGGTGTTTCCTGAAACATCTAAAAAACAAAGCAACAGAGCCTAGGGCACTTCCACTTATGGTCCTATAGCTTAGGGAAATTAAAATCAAAAGACACAGCCACCCCAAAGGTTGGGACGGCTCTGTTTACAAGAACCTGGTTTACGGTACAAGTTCAATATCGCAGAAAGTGAAAAATGGATAAAGAAGTTGTGGTACTTACGTACAATGCAGTATCACTCAGCAATGAAATCTATGTCATCAGGCCCGTAGCAGCATAATGAGTGGATTCAGGTACGATGATTCTAACTGAAATAAGTCACACAGGAAAAGAAACATCATAAGATATCACTAATACACGGAATGTAAACTTGGCTACACAGGAACTGAATTACAAAACAGAACAGGGTCTCAAATTTAGAAACCCAACTTATGCTTGCTTAAGGGGAAAGGTGAGTTGGGGTGCTGCATAAAACCAGAGATTGAAATGAGCACAGATAAAGTTCCTTAAGCCAAATATGGAATAGACAAGAGCTACTCCTTGCTCAACGAAATGGACTCAACACCCCATATTAAATGCCTAAGAGTGTACCTGACTAGGAAGTATCTTAAAACCTATGGATTGCTATGTCTCTGAAAGAGAATCAAGTGTGTGTACAGGGGCATAAACGCAGCAGTGATAGGATTGGAGGGGTTCGGTGAGCAAATGAAGACCCTTTGAAGTCATATTGCATGGTACCCATTCCACGGGTCTCAACTCTCCAGGTTTAAGGTATTCTTCCTTCAGCTAAAACATGCATGTGGAACCCAGAGTATGATCAACCGTGTGATCGGGAGACGTGTTCCAATATGTCTCAGTTTTCGTCCCCTGGTACTCGGGTGCAACATTCCAGACGCTTTACTAACACTCTCCCGACTTGGAGAGTCAGTGCCTTTAACCTCCTGTTTGGCCCAGTTTGCAATTTCTGCGGAAGATGAACAGGAATAGGGAGAACCAATGACAGACTAGCTGGAGGTGTCTGGACGGGCAAATTTAACTCTCATTTCCCACCAGGAAGAGGAATTAACCAAAGGCTCAGCGTGCCGTGCCGGAACCAGATTAGGGCCTGAAGCCATCCTGCGGTGTTGCGGCCAGCTCACGAGAAAGCGAGTTGAAGAAAGGAGCTCAGGGGCACTGTAATTCACAAACCTGCAGAGTTATAAATGACAGCTATCGTCCAAAAATATACTGAAGTAAGGCTGCCAAGAGGACTTGAAAGCGGGGCAGAATTGCAGGAAACCGATTTCAGGAGGTAGACTGGAATTGCATTTAAAGCATAGGAAAAGAGGCAGAACGTCCACAATGATGCACTTGGCCAAAAAGGGCGTATGCGTTTTTTCCTGAATATATTCAGGAAAAAACGCATACGCCCTTTTTGGCCAACCAAGCAAGCTTGCAAAGGAAATCTGCACTACAATGAAGTCTCACTTCCCCCCGGTCAAAAGGGCCATCTGAAAAAAGTGTAAAATCCAGAAAGGCAGGACAGGCCATGGAGAACTGGGAGCCTTGTTATGCTGATGGGCGGGATGTAAATTGCCAACAGCCACTCGGGAGAAGTGTATGGTGTTTCCTGAAACATCTAAAAAACAAAGCAACAGAGCCTAGGGCACTTCCACTTATGGTCCTATAGCTTAGGGAAATTAAAATCAAAAGACACAGCCACCCCAAAGGTTGGGACGGCTCTGTTTACAAGAACCTGGTTTACGGTACAAGTTCAGTATCGCAGAAAGTGAAAAATGGATAAAGAAGTTGTGGTACTTACGTACAATGCAGTATCACTCAGCAATGAAATCTATGTCATCAGGCCCGTAGCAGCATAATGAGTGGATTCAGGTACGATGATTCTAACTGAAATAAGTCACACAGGAAAAGAAACATCATAAGATATCACTAATACACGGAATGTAAACTTGGCTACACAGGAACTGAATTACAAAACAGAACAGGGTCTCAAATTTAGAAACCCAACTTATGCTTGCTTAAGGGGAAAGGTGAGTTGGGGTGCTGCATAAAACCAGAGATTGAAATGAGCACAGATAAAGTTCCTTAAGCCAAATATGGAATAGACAAGAGCTACTCCTTGCTCAACGAAATGGACTCAACACCCCATATTAAATGCCTAAGAGTGTACCTGACTAGGAAGTATCTTAAAACCTATGGATTGCTATGTCTCTGAAAGAGAATCAAGTGTGTGTACAGGGGCATAAACGCAGCAGTGATAGGATTGGAGAGGTTCGGTGAGCAAATGAAGACCCTTTGAAGTCATATTGCATGGTACCCATTCCACGGGTCTCAACTCTCCAGGTTTAAGGTATTCTTCCTTCAGCTAAAACATGCATGTGGAACCCAGAGTATGATCAACCGTGTGATCGGGAGACGTGTTCCAATATGTCTCAGTTTTCGTCCCCTGGTACTCGGGTGCAACATTCCAGACGCTTTACTAACACTCTCCCGACTTGGAGAGTCAGTGCCTTTAACCTCCTGTTTGGCCCAGTTTGCAATTTCTGCGGAAGATGAACAGGAATAGGGAGAACCAATGACAGACTAGCTGGAGGTGTCTGGACGGGCAAATTTAACTCTCATTTCCCACCAGGAAGAGGAATTAACCAAAGGCTCAGCGTGCCGTGCCGGAACCAGATTAGGGCCTGAAGCCATCCTGCGGGGTTGCGGCCAGCTCACGAGAAAGCGAGTTGAAGAAAGGAGCTCAGGGGCACTGTAATTCACAAACCTGCAGAGTTATACATGACAGCTATCGTCCAAAAATATACTGAAGTAAGGCTGCCAAGAGGACTTGAAAGCGGGGCAGAATTGCAGGAAACCGATTTCAGGAGGTAGACTGGAATTGCATTTAAAGCATAGGAAAAGAGGCAGAACGTCCACAATGATGCACTTGGCCAAAAAGGGCGTATGCGTTTTTTCCTGAATATATTCAGGAAAAAATGCATACGCCCTTTTTGGCCAACCAAGCAAGCTTGCAAAGGAAATCTGCACTACAGTGAAGTCTCACTTCCCCCCGGTCAAAAGGGCCATCTGAAAAAAGTGTAAAATCCAGAAAGGCAGGACAGGCCATGGAGAACTGGGAGCCTTGTTATGCTGATGGGCGGGATGTAAATTGCCAACAGCCACTCGGGAGAAGTGTATGGTGTTTCCTGAAACATCTAAAAAACAAAGCAACAGAGCCTAGGGCACTTCCACTTATGGTCCTATAGCTTAGGGAAATTAAAATCAAAAGACACAGCCACCCCAAAGGTTGGGACGGCTCTGTTTACAAGAACCTGGTTTACGGTACAAGTTCAATATCGCAGAAAGTGAAAAATGGATAAAGAAGTTGTGGTACTTACGTACAATGCAGTATCACTCAGCAATGAAATCTATGTCATCAGGCCCGTAGCAGCATAATGAGTGGATTCAGGTACGATGATTCTAACTGAAATAAGTCACACAGGAAAAGAAACATCATAAGATATCACTAATACACGGAATGTAAACTTGGCTACACAGGAACTGAATTACAAAAGAGAACAGGGTCTCAAATTTAGAAGCCCAACTTATGCTTGCTTAAGGGGAAAGGTGAGTTGGGGTGCTGCATAAAACCAGAGATTGAAATGAGCACAGATAAAGTTCCTTAAGCCAAATATGGAATAGACAAGAGCTACTCCTTGCTCAACGAAATGGACTCAACACCCCATATTAAACGCCTAAGAGTGTACCTGACTAGGAAGTATCTTAAAACCTATGGATTGCTATGTCTCCAAAAGAGAATCAAGCGTGTGTGCAGGGGCATAAACGCAGCAGTGATAGGACTGGAGAGGTTCGGTGAGCAAATGAAGACCCTTTGAAGTCATATTGCATGGTACCCATTCCACGGGTCTCAACTCTCCAGGTTTAAGGTATTCTTCCTTCAGCTAAAACATGCATGTGGAACCCAGAGTATGATCAACCATGTGATCGGGAGACGTGTTCCAATATGTCTCAGTTTTCGTCCCCTGGTACTCGGGTGCAACATTCCAGACGCTTTACTAACACTCTCCCGACTTGGAGAGTCAGTGCCTTTAACCTCCTGTTTGGCCCAGTTTGCAATTTCTGCGGAAGATGAACAGGGATAGGGAGAACCAATGACAGACTAGCTGGAGGTGTCTGGACGGGCAAATTTAACTCTCATTTCCAACCAGGAAGAGGAATTAACCAAAGGCTCAGCGTGCCGTGCCGGAACCAGATTAGGGCCTGAAGCCATCCTGCGGTGTTGCGGACAGCTCACGAGAAAGCGAGTTGAAGAAAGGAGCTCAGGGGCACTGTAATTCACAAACCTGCAGAGTTATAAATGACAGCTATCGTCCAAAAATATACTGAAGTAAGGCTGCCAAGAGGACTTGAAAGCGGGGCAGAATTGCAGGAAACCGATTTCAGGAGGTAGACTGGAATTGCATTGAAAGCATAGGAAAAGAGGCAGAACGTCCACAATGATGCACTTGGCCAAAAAGGGCGTATGCGTTTTTTCCTGAATATATTCAGGAAAAAACGCATACGCCCTTTTTGGCCAACCAAGCAAGCTTGCAAAGGAAATCTGCACTACAATGAAGTCTCACTTCCCCACGGTCAAAAGGGCCATCTGAAAAAAGTGTAAAATCCAGAAAGGCAGGACAGGCCATGGAGAACTGGGAGCCTTGTTATGCTGATGGGCGGGATGTAAATTGCCAACAGCCACTCCGGAGAAGTGTATGGTGTTTCCTGAAACAGCTAAAAAACAAAGCAACAGAGCCTAGGGCACTTCCACTTATGGTCCTATAGCTTAGGGAAATTAAAATCAAAAAGACACAGCCACCCCAAAGGTTGGGACGGCTCTGTTTACAAGAACCTGGTTTACGGTACAAGTTCAATATCGCAGAAAGTGAAAAATGGATAAAGAAGTTGTGGTACTTACGTACAATGCAGTATCACTCAGCAATGAAATCTATGTCATCAGGCCCGTAGCAGCATAATGAGTGGATTCAGGTATGATGATTCTAACTGAAATAAGTCACACAGGAAAAGAAACATCATAAGATATCACTAATACACGGAATGTAAACTTGGCTACACAGGAACTGAATTCCAAAACAGAACAGGGTCTCAAATTTAGAAAACCAACTTATGCTTGCTTAAGGGGAAAGGTGAGTTGGGGTGCTGCATAAAACCAGAGATTGAAATGAGCACAGATAAAGTTCCTTAAGCCAAATATGGAATAGACAAGAGCTACTCCTTGCTCAACGAAATGGACTCAACACCCCATATTAAATGCCTAAGAGTGTACCTGACTAGGAAGTATCTTAAAACCTATGGATTGCTATGTCTCTGGAAGAGAATCAAGTGTGTGTACAGGGGCATAAACGCAGCAGTGATAGGATTGGAGAAGTTCGGTGAGCAAATGAAGACCCTTTGAAGTCATATTGCATGGTACCCATTCCACGGGTCTCAACTCTCCAGGTTTAAGGTATTCTTCCTTCAGCTAAAACATGCATGTGGAACCCAGAGTATGATCAACCGTGTGATCGGGAGACGTGTTCCAATATGTCTCAGTTTTCGTCCCCTGGTACTCGGGTGCAACATTCCAGACGCTTTACTAACACTCTCCCGACTTGGAGAGTCAGTGCCTTTAACCTCCTGTTTGGCCCAGTTTGCAATTTCTGCGGAAGATGAACAGGAATAGGGAGAACCAATGACAGACTAGCTGGAGGTGTCTGGACGGGCAAATTTAACTCTCATTTCCAACCAGGAAGAGGAATTAACCAAAGGCTCAGCGTGCCGTGCCGGAACCAGATTAGGGCCTGAAGCCATCCTGCGGGGTTGCGGCCAGCTCACGAGAAAGCGACTTGAAGAAAGGAGCTCAGGGGCACTGTAATTCACAAACCTGCAAAGTTATAAATGACAGCTATCGTCCAAAAATATACTGAAGTAAGGCTGCCAAGAGGACTTGAAAGCGGGGCAGAATTGCAGGAAACCGATTTCAGGAGGTAGACTGGAATTGCATTTAAAGCATAGGAAAAGAGGCAGAACGTCCACAATGATGCACTTGGCCAAAAAGGGCGTATGCGTTTTTTCCTGAATATATTCAGGAAAAAACGCATACGCCCTTTTTGGCCAACCAAGCAAGCTTGCAAAGGAAATCTGCACTACAATGAAGTCTCACTACCCCCCGGTCAAAAGGGCCATCTGAAAAAAGTGTAAAATCCAGAAAGGCAGGACAGGCCATGGAGAACTGGGAGCCTTGTTATGCTGATGGGCGGGATGTAAATTGCCAACAGCCACTCGGGAGAAGTGTATGGTGTTTCCTGAAACATCTAAAAAACAAAGCAACAGAGCCTAGGGCACTTCCACTTATGGTCCTATAGCTTAGGGAAATTAAAATCAAAAGACACAGCCACCCCAAAGTTTGGGACGGCTCTGTTTACAAGAACCTGGTTTACGGTACAAGTTCAATATCGCAGAAAGTGAAAAATGGATAAAGAAGTTGTGGTACTTACGTACAATGCAGTATCACTCAGCAATGAAATCTATGTCATCAGGCCCGTAGCAGCATAATGAGTGGATTCAGGTACCATGATTCTAACTGAAATAAGTCACACAGAAAAAGAAACATCATAAGATATCACTAATACACGGAATGTAAACTTGGCTACAGAGGAACTGAATTACAAAACAGAACAGGGTCTCAAATTTAGAAAACCAACTTATGCTTGCTTAAGGGGAAAGGTGAGTTGGGGTACTGCATAAAACCAGAGATTGAAATGAGCACAGATAAAGTTCCTTAAGCCAAATATGGAATAGACAAGAGCTACTCCTTGCTCAACGAAATGGACTCAACACCCCATATTAAATGCCTAAGAGTGTACCTGACTAGGAAGTATCTTAAAACCTATGGATTGCTATGTCTCTGAAAGAGAATCAAGTGTGTGTACAGGGGCATAAACGCAGCAGTGATAGGATTGGAGAGGTTCGGTGAGCAAATGAAGACCCTTTGAAGTCATATTGCATGGTACCCATTCCACGGGTCTCAACTCTCCAGGTTTAAGGTATTCTTCCTTCAGCTAAAACATGCATGTGGAACCCAGAGTATGATCAACCGTGTGATCGGGAGACGTGTTCCAATATGTCTCAGTTTTCGTCCCCTGGTACTCGGGTGCAACATTCCAGACGCTTTACTAACACTCTCCCGACTTGGAGAGTCAGTGCCTTTAACCTCCTGTTTGGCCCAGTTTGCAATTTCTGCGGAAGATGAACAGGGATAGGGAGAACCAATGAGAGACTAGCTGGAGGTGTCTGGACGGGCAAATTTAACTCTCATTTCCCACCAGGAAGAGGAATTAACCAAAGGCTCAGCGTGCCGTGCCGCAACCAGATTAGGGCCTGAAGCCATCCTGCGGTGTTGCGGCCAGCTCACGAGAAAGCGAGTTGAAGAAAGGAGCTCAGGGGCACTGTAATTCACAAACCTGCAGAGTTATAAATGACAGCTATCGTCCAAAAATATACTGAAGTAAGGCTGCCAAGAGGACTTGAAAGCGGGGCAGAATTGCAGGAAACCGATTTCAGGAGGTAGACTGGAATTGCATTTAAAGCATAGGAAAAGAGGCAGAACGTCCACAATGATGCACTTGGCCAAAAAGGGCGTATGCGTTTTTTCCTGAATATATTCAGGAAAAAACGCATACGCCCTTTTTGGCCAACCAAGCAAGCTTGCAAAGGAAATCTGCACTACAATGAAGTCTCACTTCCCCCCGGTCAAAAGGGCCATCTGAAAAAAGTGTAAAATCCAGAAAGGCAGGACAGGCCATGGAGAACTGGGAGCCTTGTTATGATGATGGGTGGGATGTAAATTGCCAACAGCCACTCCGGAGAAGTGTATGGTGTTTCCTGAAACAGCTAAAAAACAAAGCAACAGAGCCTAGGGCACTTCCACTTATGGTCCTATAGCTTAGGGAAATTAAAATCAAAAAGACACAGCCACCCCAAAGGTTGGGACGGCTCTGTTTACAAGAACCTGGTTTACGGTACAAGTTCAATATCGCAGAAAGTGAAAAATGGATAAAGAAGTTGTGGTACTTACGTACAATGCAATATCACTCAGCAATGAAATCTATGTCATCAGGCCCGTAGCAGCATAATGAGTGGATTCAGGTACGATGATTCTAACTGAAATAAGTCACACAGGAAAAGAAACATCATAAGATATCACTAATACACGGAATGTAAACTTGGCTACACAGGAACTGAATTACAAAACAGAACAGGGTCTCAAATTTAGAAAACCAACTTATGCTTGCTTAAGGGGAAAGGTGAGTTGGGGTGCTGCATAAAACCAGAGATTGAAATGAGCACAGATAAAGTTCCTTAAGCCAAATATGGAATAGACAAGAGCTACTCCTTGCTCAACGAAATGGACTCAACACCCCATATTAAATGCCTAAGAGTGTACCTGACTAGGAAGTATCTTAAAACCTATGGATTGCTATGTCTCTGGAAGAGAATCAAGTGTGTGTACAGGGGCATAAACGCAGCAGTGATAGGATTGGACAGGTTCGGTGAGCAAATGAAGACCCTTTGAAGTCATATTGCATGGTACCCATTCCACGGGTCTCAACTCTCCAGGTTTAAGGTATTCTTCCTTCAGCTAAAACATGCATGTGGAACCCAGAGTATGATCAACCGTGTGATCGGGAGACGTGTTCCAATATGTCTCAGTTTTCGTCCCCTGGTACTCGGGTGCAACATTCCAGACGCTTTACTAACACTCTCCCGACTTGGAGAGTCAGTGCCTTTAACCTCCTGTTTGGCCCAGTTTGCAATTTCTGCGGAAGATGAACAGGAATAGGGAGAACCAATGACAGACCAGCTGGAGGTGTCTGGACGGGCAAATTTAACTCTCATTTCCCACCAGGAAGAGGAATTAACCAAAGGCTCAGCGTGCCGTGCCGGAACCAGATTAGGGCCTGAAGCCATCCTGCGGTGTTGCGGCCAGCTCACGAGAAAGCGAGTTGAAGAAAGGAGCTCAGGGGCACTGTAATTCACAAACCTGCAGAGTTATAAATGACAGCTATCGTCCAAAAATATACTGAAGTAAGGCTGCCAAGAGGACTTGAAAGCGGGGCAGAATTGCAGGAAACCGATTTCAGGAGGTAGACTGGAATTGCATTTAAAGCATAGGAAAAGAGGCAGAACGTCCACAATGATGCACTTGGCCAAAAAGGGCGTATGCGTTTTTTCCTGAATATATTCAGGAAAAAACGCATACGCCCTTTTTGGCCAACCAAGCAAGCTTGCAAAGGAAATCTGCACTACAGTGAAGTCTCACTTCCCCCCGGTCAAAAGGGCCATCTGAAAAAAGTGTAAAATCCAGAAAGGCAGGACAGGCCATGGAGAACTGGGAGCCTTGTTATGCTGATGGGCGGGATGTAAATTGCCAACAGCCACTCGGGAGAAGTGTATGGTGTTTCCTGAAACAGCTAAAAAACAAAGCAACAGAGCCTAGGGCACTTCCACTTATGGTCCTATAGCTTAGGGAAATTAAAATCAAAAAGACACAGCCACCCCAAAAGTTGGGATGGCTCTGTTTACAAGAACCTGGTTTACGGTACAAGTTCAATATCGCAGAAAGTGAAAAATGGATAAAGAAGTTGTGGTACTTACGTACAATGCAGTATCACTCAGCAATGAAATCTATGTCATCAGGCCCGTAGCAGCATAATGAGTGGATTCAGGTACGATGATTCTAACTGAAATAAGTCACACAGGAAAAGAAACATCATAAGATATCACTAATACACGGAATGTAAACTTGGCTACACAGGAACTGAATTACAAAACAGAACAGGGTCTCAAATTTAGAAACCCAACTTATGCTTGCTTAAGGGGAAAGGTGAGTTGGGGTGCTGCATAAAACCAGAGTTTGAAATGAGCACAGATAAAGTTCCTTAAGCCAAATATGGAATAGACAAGAGCTACTCCTTGCTCAACGAAATGGACTCAACACCCCATATTAAATGCCTAAGAGTGTACCTGACTAGGAAGTATCTTAAAACCTATGGATTGCTATGTCTCTGAAAGAGAATCAAGTGTGTGTACAGGGGCATAAACGCAGCAGTGATAGGATTGGAGAGGTTCGGTGAGCAAATGAAGACCCTTTGAAGTCATATTGCATGGTACCCATTCCACGGGTCTCAACTCTCCAGGTTTAAGGTATTCTTCCTTCAGCTAAAACATGCATGTGGAACCCAGAGTATGATCAACCGTGTGATCGGGAGACGTGTTCCAATATGTCTCAGTTTTCGTCCCCTGGTACTCGGGTGCAACATTCCAGACGCTTTACTAACACTCTCCCGACTTGGAGAGTCAGTGCCTTTAACCTCCTGTTTGGCCCAGTTTGCAATTTCTGCGGAAGATGAACAGGAATAGGGAGAACCAATGACAGACTAGCTGGAGGTGTCTGGACGGGCAAATTTAACTCTCATTTCCCACCAGGAAGAGGAATTAACCAAAGGCTCAGCGTGCCGTGCCGGAACCAGATTAGGGCCTGAAGCCATCCTGCGGGGTTGCGGCCAGCTCACGAGAAAGCGAGTTGAAGAAAGGAGCTCAGGGGCACTGTAATTCACAAACCTGCAGAGTTATAAATGACAGCTATCGTCCAAAAATATACTGAAGTAAGGCTGCCAAGAGGACTTGAAAGCGGGGCAGAATTGCAGGAAACCGATTTCAGGAGGTAGACTGGAATTGCATTTAAAGCATAGGAAAAGAGGCAGAACGTCCACAATGATGCACTTGGCCAAAAAGGGCGTATGCGTTTTTTCCTGAATATATTCAGGAAAAAACGCATACGCCCTTTTTGGCCAACCAAGCAAGCTTGCAAAGGAAATCTGCACTACAGTGAAGTCTCACTTCCCCCCGGTCAAAAGGGCCATCTGAAAAAAGTGTAAAATCCAGAAAGGCAGGACAGGCCATGGAGAACTGGGAGCCTTGTTATGCTGATGGGCGGGATGTCAATTGCCAACAGCCACTCGGGAGAAGTGTATGGTGTTTCCTGAAACATCTAAAAAACAAAGCAACAGAGCCTAGGGCACTTCCACTTATGGTCCTATAGCTTAGGGAAATTAAAATCAAAAGACACAGCCACCCCAAAGGTTGGGACGGCTCTGTTTACAAGAACCTGGTTTACGGTACAAGTTCAATATCGCAGAAAGTGAAAAATGGATAAAGAAGTTGTGGTACTTACGTACAATGCAGTATCACTCAGCAATGAAATCTATGTCATCAGGCCCGTAGCAGCATAATGAGTGGATTCAGGTACGATGATTCTAACTGAAATAAGTCACACAGGAAAAGAAACATCATAAGATATCACTAATACACGGAATGTAAACTTGGCTACACAGGAACTGAATTACAAAACAGAACAGGGTCTCAAATTTAGAAAACCAACTTATGCTTGCTTAAGGGGAAAGGTGAGTTGGGGTGCTACATAAAACCAGAGATTGAAATGAGCACAGATAAAGTTCCTTAAGCCAAATATGGAATAGACAAGAGCTACTCCTTGCTCAACGAAATGGACTCAACACCCCATATTAAATGCCTAAGAGTGTACCTGACTAGGAAGTATCTTAAAACCTATGGATTGCTATGTCTCTGAAAGAGAATCAAGTGTGTGTACAGGGGCATAAACGCAGCAGTGATAGGATTGGAGAGGTTCGGTGAGCAAATGAAGACCCTTTGAAGTCATATTGCATGGTACCCATTCCACGGGTCTCAACTCTCCAGGTTTAAGGTATTCTTCCTTCAGCTAAAACATGCATGTGGAACCCAGAGTATGATCAACCGTGTGATCGGGAGACGTGTTCCAATATGTCTCAGTTTTCGTCCCCTGGTACTCGGGTGCAACATTCCAGACGCTTTACTAACACTCTCCCGACTTGGAGAGTCAGTGCCTTTAACCTCCTGTTTGGCCCAGTTTGCAATTTCTGCGGAAGATGAACAGGAATAGGGAGAACCAATGACAGACTAGCTGGAGGTGTCTGGACGGGCAAATTTAACTCTCATTTCCCACCAGGAAGAGGAATTAACCAAAGGCTCAGCGTGCCGTGCCGCAACCAGATTAGGGCCTGAAGCCATCCTGCGGTGTTGCGGCCAGCTCACGAGAAAGCGAGTTGAAGAAAGGAGCTCAGGGGCACTGTAATTCACAAACCTGCAGAGTTATAAATGACAGCTATCGTCCAAAAATATACTGAAGTAAGGCTGCCAAGAGGACTTGAAAGCGGGGCAGAATTGCAGGAAACCGATTTCAGGAGGTAGACTGGAATTGCATTTAAAGCATAGGAAAAGAGGCAGAACGTCCACAATGATGCACTTGGCCAAAAAGGGCGTATGCGTTTTTTCCTGAATATATTCAGGAAAAAACGCATACGCCCTTTTTGGCCAACCAAGCAAGCTTGCAAAGGAAATCTGCACTACAGTGAAGTCTCACTTCCCCCCGGTCAAAAGGGCCATCTGAAAAAAGTGTAAAATCCAGAAAGGCAGGACAGGCCATGGAGAACTGGGAGCCTTGTTATGCTGATGGGCGGGATGTAAATTGCCAACAGCCACTCGGGAGAAGTGTATGGTGTTTCCTGAAACATCTAAAAAACAAAGCAACAGAGCCTAGGGCACTTCCACTTATGGTCCTATAGCTTAGGGAAATTAAAATCAAAAGACACAGCCACCCCAAAGGTTGGGACGGCTCTGTTTACAAGAACCTGGTTTACGGTACAAGTTCAATATCGCAGAAAGTGAAAAATGGATAAAGAAGTTGTGGTACTTACGTACAATGCAGTATCACTCAGCAATGAAATCTATGTCATCAGGCCCGTAGCAGCATAATGAGTGGATTCAGGTACGATGATTCTAACTGAAATAAGTCACACAGGAAAAGAAACATCATAAGATATCACTAATACACGGAATGTAAACTTGGCTACACAGGAACTGAATTACAAAACAGAACAGGGTCTCAAATTTAGAAACCCAACTTATGCTTGCTTAAGGGGAAAGGTGAGTTGGGGTGCTGCATAAAACCAGAGATTGAAATGAGCACAGATAAAGTTCCTTAAGCCAAATATGGAATAGACAAGAGCTACTCCTTGCTCAACGAAATGGACTCAACACCCCATATTAAATGCCTAAGAGTGTACCTGACTAGGAAGTATCTTAAAACCTATGGATTGCTATGTCTCTGAAAGAGAATCAAGTGTGTGTACAGGGGCATAAACGCAGCAGTGATAGGATTGGAGAGGTTCGGTGAGCAAATGAAGACCCTTTGAAGTCATATTGCATGGTACCCATTCCACGGGTCTCAACTCTCCAGGTTTAAGGTATTCTTCCTTCAGCTAAAACATGCATGTGGAACCCAGAGTATGATCAACCGTGTGATCGGGAGACGTGTTCCAATATGTCTCAGTTTTCGTCCCCTGGTACTCGGGTGCAACATTCCAGACGCTTTACTAACACTCTCCCGACTTGGAGAGTCAGTGCCTTTAACCTCCTGTTTGGCCCAGTTTGCAATTTCTGCGGAAGATGAACAGGAATAGGGAGAACCAATGACAGACTAGCTGGAGGTGTCTGGACGGGCAAATTTAACTCTCATTTCCCACCAGGAAGAGGAATTAACCAAAGGCTCAGCGTGCCGTGCCGCAACCAGATTAGGGCCTGAAGCCATCCTGCGGTGTTGCGGCCAGCTCACGAGAAAGCGAGTTGAAGAAAGGAGCTCAGGGGCACTGTAATTCACAAACCTGCAGAGTTATAAATGACAGCTATCGTCCAAAAATATACTGAAGTAAGGCTGCCAAGAGGACTTGAAAGCGGGGCAGAATTGCAGGAAACCGATTTCAGGAGGTAGACTGGAATTGCATTTAAAGCATAGGAAAAGAGGCAGAACGTCCACAATGATGCACTTGGCCAAAAAGGGCGTATGCGTTTTTTCCTGAATATATTCAGGAAAAAACGCATACGCCCTTTTTGGCCAACCAAGCAAGCTTGCAAAGGAAATCTGCACTACAGTGAAGTCTCACTTCCCCCCGGTCAAAAGGGCCATCTGAAAAAAGTGTAAAATCCAGAAAGGCAGGACAGGCCATGGAGAACTGGGAGCCTTGTTATGCTGATGGGCGGGATGTCAATTGCCAACAGCCACTCGGGAGAAGTGTATGGTGTTTCCTGAAACATCTAAAAAACAAAGCAACAGAGCCTAGGGCACTTCCACTTATGGTCCTATAGCTTAGGGAAATTAAAATCAAAAGACACAGCCACCCCAAAGGTTGGGACGGCTCTGTTTACAAGAACCTGGTTTACGGTACAAGTTCAGTATCGCAGAAAGTGAAAAATGGATAAAGAAGTTGCGGTACTTACGTACAATGCAGTATCACTCAGCAATGAAATCTATGTCATCAGGCCCGTAGCAGCATAATGAGTGGATTCAGGTACGATGATTCTAACTGAAATAAGTCACACAGGAAAAGAAACATCATAAGATATCACTAATACACGGAATGTAAACTTGGCTACACAGGAACTGAATTACAAAACAGAACAGGGTCTCAAATTTAGAAACCCAACTTATGCTTGCTTAAGGGGAAAGGTGAGTTGGGGTGCTGCATAAAACCAGAGATTGAAATGAGCACAGATAAAGTTCCTTAAGCCAAATATGGAATAGACAAGAGCTACTCCTTGCTCAACGAAATGGACTCAACACCCCATATTAAATGCCTAAGAGTGTACCTGACTAGGAAGTATCTTAAAACCTATGGATTGCTATGTCTCTGAAAGAGAATCAAGTGTGTGTACAGGGGCATAAACGCAGCAGTGATAGGATTGGAGAGGTTCGGTGAGCAAATGAAGACCCTTTGAAGTCATATTGCATGGTACCCATTCCGCGGGTCTCAACTCTCCAGGTTTAAGGTATTCTTCCTTCAGCTAAAACATGCATGTGGAACCCAGAGTATGATCAACCGTGTGATCGGGAGACGTGTTCCAATATGTCTCAGTTTTCGTCCCCTGGTACTCGGGTGCAACATTCCAGACGCTTTACTAACACTCTCCCGACTTGGAGAGTCAGTGCCTTTAACCTCCTGTTTGGCCCAGTTTGCAATTTCTGCGGAAGATGAACAGGAATAGGGAGAACCAATGACAGACTAGCTGGAGGTGTCTGGACGGGCAAATTTAACTCTCATTTCCCACCAGGAAGAGGAATTAACCAAAGGCTCAGCGTGCCGTGCCGCAACCAGATTAGGGCCTGAAGCCATCCTGCGGTGTTGCGGCCAGCTCACGAGAAAGCGAGTTGAAGAAAGGAGCTCAGGGGCACTGTAATTCACAAACCTGCAGAGTTATAAATGACAGCTATCGTCCAAAAATATACTGAAGTAAGGCTGCCAAGAGGACTTGAAAGCGGGGCAGAATTGCAGGAAACCGATTTCAGGAGGTAGACTGGAATTGCATTTAAAGCATAGGAAAAGAGGCAGAACGTCCACAATGATGCACTTGGCCAAAAAGGGCGTATGCGTTTTTTCCTGAATATATTCAGGAAAAAACGCATACGCCCTTTTTGGCCAACCAAGCAAGCTTGCAAAGGAAATCTGCACTACAGTGAAGTCTCACTTCCCCCCGGTCAAAAGGGCCATCTGAAAAAAGTGTAAAATCCAGAAAGGCAGGACAGGCCATGGAGAACTGGGAGCCTTGTTATGCTGATGGGCGGGATGTCAATTGCCAACAGCCACTCGGGAGAAGTGTATGGTGTTTCCTGAAACATCTAAAAAACAAAGCAACAGAGCCTAGGGCACTTCCACTTATGGTCCTATAGCTTAGGGAAATTAAAATCAAAAGACACAGCCACCCCAAAGGTTGGGACGGCTCTGTTTACAAGAACCTGGTTTACGGTACAAGTTCAGTATCGCAGAAAGTGAAAAATGGATAAAGAAGTTGCGGTACTTACGTACAATGCAGTATCACTCAGCAATGAAATCTATGTCATCAGGCCCGTAGCAGCATAATGAGTGGATTCAGGTACGATGATTCTAACTGAAATAAGTCACACAGGAAAAGAAACATCATAAGATATCACTAATACACGGAATGTAAACTTGGCTACACAGGAACTGAATTACAAAACAGAACAGGGTCTCAAATTTAGAAACCCAACTTATGCTTGCTTAAGGGGAAAGGTGAGTTGGGGTGCTGCATAAAACCAGAGATTGAAATGAGCACAGATAAAGTTCCTTAAGCCAAATATGGAATAGACAAGAGCTACTCCTTGCTCAACGAAATGGACTCAACACCCCATATTAAATGCCTAAGAGTGTACCTGACTAGGAAGTATCTTAAAACCTATGGATTGCTATGTCTCTGAAAGAGAATCAAGTGTGTGTACAGGGGCATAAACGCAGCAGTGATAGGATTGGAGAGGTTCGGTGAGCAAATGAAGACCCTTTGAAGTCATATTGCATGGTACCCATTCCGCGGGTCTCAACTCTCCAGGTTTAAGGTATTCTTCCTTCAGCTAAAACATGCATGTGGAACCCAGAGTATGATCAACCGTGTGATCGGGAGACGTGTTCCAATATGTCTCAGTTTTCGTCCCCTGGTACTCGGGTGCAACATTCCAGACGCTTTACTAACACTCTCCCGACTTGGAGAGTCAGTGCCTTTAACCTCCTGTTTGGCCCAGTTTGCAATTTCTGCGGAAGATGAACAGGAATAGGGAGAACCAATGACAGACTAGCTGGAGGTGTCTGGACGGGCAAATTTAACTCTCATTTCCCACCAGGAAGAGGAATTAACCAAAGGCTCAGCGTGCCGTGCCGGAACCAGATTAGGGCCTGAAGCCATCCTGCGGGGTTGCGGCCAGCTCACGAGAAAGCGAGTTGAAGAAAGGAGCTCAGGGGCACTGTAATTCACAAACCTGCAGAGTTATAAATGACAGCTATCGTCCAAAAATATACTGAAGTAAGGCTGCCAAGAGGACTTGAAAGCGGGGCAGAATTGCAGGAAACCGATTTCAGGAGGTAGACTGGAATTGCATTTAAAGCATAGGAAAAGAGGCAGAACGTCCACAATGATGCACTTGGCCAAAAAGGGCGTATGCGTTTTTTCCTGAATATATTCAGGAAAAAAACGCATACGCCCTTTTTGGCCAACCAAGCAAGCTTGCAAAGGAAATCTGCACTACAATGAAGTCTCACTTCCCCCCGGTCAAAAGGGCCATCTGAAAAAAGTGTAAAATCCAGAAAGGCAGGACAGGCCATGGAGAACTGGGAGCCTTGTTATGCTGATGGGCGGGATGTAAATTGCCAACAGCCACTCCGGAGAAGTGTATGGTGTTTCCTGAAACAGCTAAAAAACAAAGCAACAGAGCCTAGGGCACTTCCACTTATGGTCCTATAGCTTAGGGAAATTAAAATCAAAAAGACACAGCCACCCCAAAAGTTGGGACGGCTCTGTTTACAAGAACCTGGTTTACGGTACAAGTTCAATATCGCAGAAAGTGAAAAATGGATAAAGAAGTTGTGGTACTTACGTACAATGCAGTATCACTCAGCAATGAAATCTATGTCATCAGGCCCGTAGCAGCATAATGAGTGGATTCAGGTACGATGATTCTAACTGAAATAAGTCACACAGGAAAAGAAACATCATAAGATATCACTAATACACGGAATGTAACCTTGGCTACACAGGAACTGAATTACAAAACAGAACAGGGTCTCAAATTTAGAAAACCAACTTATGCTTGCTTAAGGGGAAAGGTGAGTTGGGGTGCTGCATAAAACCAGAGATTGAAATGAGCACAGATAAAGTTCCTTAAGCCAAATATGGAATAGACAAGAGCTACTCCTTGCTCAACGAAATGGACTCAACACCCCATATTAAATGCCTAAGAGTGTACCTGACTAGGAAGTATCTTAAAACCTATGGATTGCTATGTCTCTGAAAGAGAATCAAGTGTGTGTACAGGGGCATAAACGCAGCAGTGATAGGACTGGAGAGGTTCGGTGAGCAAATGAAGACCCTTTGAAGTCATATTGCATGGTACCCATTCCACGGGTCTCAACTCTCCAGGTTTAAGGTATTCTTCCTTCAGCTAAAACATGCATGTGGAACCCAGAGTATGATCAACCGTGTGATCGGGAGACGTGTTCCAATATGTCTCAGTTTTCATCCCCTGGTACTCGGGTGCAACATTCCAGACGCTTTACTAACACTCTCCCGACTTGGAGAGTCAGTGCCTTTAACCTCCTGTTTGGCCCAGTTTGCAATTTCTGCGGAAGATGAACAGGAATAGGGAGAACCAATGACAGACTAGCTGGAGGTGTCTGGACGGGCAAATTTAACTCTCATTTCCCACCAGGAAGAGGAATTAACCAAAGGCTCAGCGTGCCGTGCCGGAACCAGATTAGGGCCTGAAGCCATCCTGCGGGGTTGCGGCCAGCTCACGAGAAAGCGAGTTGAAGAAAGGAGCTCAGGGGCACTGTAATTCACAAACCTGCAGAGTTATAAATGACAGCTATCGTCCAAAAATATACTGAAGTAAGGCTGCCAAGAGGACTTGAAAGCGGGGCAGAATTGCAGGAAACCGATTTCAGGAGGTAGACTGGAATTGCATTTAAAGCATAGGAAAAGAGGCAGAACGTCCACAATGATGCACTTGGCCAAAAAGGGCGTATGCGTTTTTTCCTGAATATATTCAGGAAAAAAACGCATACGCCCTTTTTGGCCAACCAAGCAAGCTTGCAAAGGAAATCTGCACTACAATGAAGTCTCACTTCCCCCCGGTCAAAAGGGCCATCTGAAAAAAGTGTAAAATCCAGAAAGGCAGGACAGGCCATGGAGAACTGGGAGCCTTGTTATGCTGATGGGCGGGATGTAAATTGCCAACAGCCACTCCGGAGAAGTGTATGGTGTTTCCTGAAACAGCTAAAAAACAAAGCAACAGAGCCTAGGGCACTTCCACTTATGGTCCTATAGCTTAGGGAAATTAAAATCAAAAAGACACAGCCACCCCAAAAGTTGGGACGGCTCTGTTTACAAGAACCTGGTTTACGGTACAAGTTCAATATCGCAGAAAGTGAAAAATGGATAAAGAAGTTGTGGTACTTACGTACAATGCAGTATCACTCAGCAATGAAATCTATGTCATCAGGCCCGTAGCAGCATAATCAGTGGATTCAGGTATGATGATTCTAACTGAAATAAGTCACACAGGAAAAGAAACATCATAAGATATCACTAATACACGGAATGTAACCTTGGCTACACAGGAACTGAATTACAAAACAGAACAGGGTCTCAAATTTAGAAAACCAACTTATGCTTGCTTAAGGGGAAAGGTGAGTTGGGGTGCTACATAAAACCAGAGATTGAAATGAGCACAGATAAAGTTCCTTAAGCCAAATATGGAATAGACAAGAGCTACTCCTTGCTCAACGAAATGGACTCAACACCCCATATTAAATGCCTAAGAGTGTACCTGACTAGGAAGTATCTTAAAACCTATGGATTGCTATGTCTCTGAAAGAGAATCAAGTGTGTGTACAGGGGCATAAACGCAGCAGTGATAGGATTGGAGAGGTTCGGTGAGCAAATGAAGACCCTTTGAAGTCATATTGCATGGTACCCATTCCACGGGTCTCAACTCTCCAGGTTTAAGGTATTCTTCCTTCAGCTAAAACATGCATGTGGAACCCAGAGTATGATCAACCGTGTGATCGGGAGACGTGTTCCAATATGTCTCAGTTTTCGTCCCCTGGTACTCGGGTGCAACATTCCAGACGCTTTACTAACACTCTCCCGACTTGGAGAGTCAGTGCCTTTAACCTCCTGTTTGGCCCAGTTTGCAATTTCTGCGGAAGATGAACAGGAATAGGGAGAACCAATGACAGACTAGCTGGAGGTGTCTGGACGGGCAAATTTAACTCTCATTTCCCACCAGGAAGAGGAATTAACCAAAGGCTCAGCGTGCCGTGCCGGAACCAGATTAGGGCCTGAAGCCATCCTGCGGTGTTGCGGCCAGCTCACGAGAAAGCGAGTTGAAGAAAGGAGCTCAGGGGCACTGTAATTCACAAACCTGCAGAGTTATAAATGACAGCTATCGTCCAAAAATATACTGAAGTAAGGCTGCCAAGAGGACTTGAAAGCGGGGCAGAATTGCAGGAAACCGATTTCAGGAGGTAGACTGGAATTGCATTTAAAGCATAGGAAAAGAGGCAGAACGTCCACAATGATGCACTTGGCCAAAAAGGGCGTATGCGTTTTTTCCTGAATATATTCAGGAAAAAACGCATACGCCCTTTTTGGCCAACCAAGCAAGCTTGCAAAGGAAATCTGCACTACAATGAAGTCTCACTTCCCCCTGGTCAAAAGGGCCATCTGAAAAAAGTGTAAAATCCAGAAAGGCAGGACAGGCCATGGAGAACTGGGAGCCTTGTTATGCTGATGGGCGGGATGTAAATTGCCAGCAGCCACTCGGGAGAAGTGTATGGTGTTTCCTGAAACATCTAAAAAACAAAGCAACAGAGCCTAGGGCACTTCCACTTATGGTCCTATAGCTTAGGGAAATTAAAATCAAAAGACACAGCCACCCCAAAGGTTGGGACGGCTCTGTTTACAAGAACCTGGTTTACGGTACAAGTTCAGTATCGCAGAAAGTGAAAAATGGATAAAGAAGTTGCGGTACTTACGTACAATGCAGTATCACTCAGCAATGAAATCTATGTCATCAGGCCCGTAGCAGCATAATGAGTGGATTCAGGTACGATGATTCTAACTGAAATAAGTCACACAGGAAAAGAAACATCATAAGATATCACTAATACACGGAATGTAAACTTGGCTACACAGGAACTGAATTACAAAACAGAAGAGGGTCTCAAATTTAGAAACCCAACTTATGCTTGCTTAAGGGGAAAGGTGAGTTGGGGTGCTGCATAAAACCAGAGATTGAAATGAGCACAGATAAAGTTCCTTAAGCCAAATATGGAATAGACAAGAGCTACTCCTTGCTCAACGAAATGGACTCAACACCCCATATTAAATGCCTAAGAGTGTACCTGACTAGGAAGTATCTTAAAACCTATGGATTGCTATGTCTCTGAAAGAGAATCAAGTGTGTGTACAGGGGCATAAACGCAGCAGTGATAGGACTGGAGAGGTTCGGTGAGCAAATGAAGACCCTTTGAAGTCATATTGCATGGTACCCATTCCACGGGTCTCAACTCTCCAGGTTTAAGGTATTCTTCCTTCAGCTAAAACATGCATGTGGAACCCAGAGTATGATCAACCGTGTGATCGGGAGACGTGTTCCAATATGTCTCAGTTTTCATCCCCTGGTACTCGGGTGCAACATTCCAGACGCTTTACTAACACTCTCCCGACTTGGAGAGTCAGTGCCTTTAACCTCCTGTTTGGCCCAGTTTGCAATTTCTGCGGAAGATGAACAGGAATAGGGAGAACCAATGACAGACTAGCTGGAGGTGTCTGGACGGGCAAATTTAACTCTCATTTCCCACCAGGAAGAGGAATTAACCAAAGGCTCAGCGTGCCGTGCCGGAACCAGATTAGGGCCTGAAGCCATCCTGCGGGGTTGCGGCCAGCTCACGAGAAAGCGAGTTGAAGAAAGGAGCTCAGGGGCACTGTAATTCACAAACCTGCAGAGTTATAAATGACAGCTATCGTCCAAAAATATACTGAAGTAAGGCTGCCAAGAGGACTTGAAAGCGGGGCAGAATTGCAGGAAACCGATTTCAGGAGGTAGACTGGAATTGCATTTAAAGCATAGGAAAAGAGGCAGAACGTCCACAATGATGCACTTGGCCAAAAAGGGCGTATGCGTTTTTTCCTGAATATATTCAGGAAAAAAACGCATACGCCCTTTTTGGCCAACCAAGCAAGCTTGCAAAGGAAATCTGCACTACAATGAAGTCTCACTTCCCCCCGGTCAAAAGGGCCATCTGAAAAAAGTGTAAAATCCAGAAAGGCAGGACAGGCCATGGAGAACTGGGAGCCTTGTTATGCTGATGGGCGGGATGTAAATTGCCAACAGCCACTCCGGAGAAGTGTATGGTGTTTCCTGAAACAGCGAAAAAACAAAGCAACAGAGCCTAGGGCACTTCCACTTATGGTCCTATAGCTTAGGGAAATTAAAATCAAAAAGACACAGCCACCCCAAAAGTTGGGACGGCTCTGTTTACAAGAACCTGGTTTACGGTACAAGTTCAATATCGCAGAAAGTGAAAAATGGATAAAGAAGTTGTGGTACTTACGTACAATGCAGTATCACTCAGCAATGAAATCTATGTCATCAAGCCCGTAGCAGCATAATGAGTGGATTCAGGTATGATGATTCTAACTGAAATAAGTCACACAGGAAAAGAAACATCATAAGATATCACTAATACACGGAATGTAAACTTGGCTACACAGGAACTGAATTACAAAACAGAACAGGGTCTCAAATTTAGAAAACCAACTTATGCTTGCTTAAGGGGAAAGGTGAGTTGGGGTGCTGCATAAAACCAGAGATTGAAATGAGCACAGATAAAGTTCCTTAAGCCAAATATGGAATAGACAAGAGCTACTCCTTGCTCAACGAAATGGACTCAACACCCCATATTAAATGCCTAAGTGTGTACCTGACTAGGAAGTATCTTAAAACCTATGGATTGCTATGTCTCTGAAAGAGAATCAAGTGTGTATACAGGGGCATAAACGCAGCAGTGATAGGATTGGAGAGGTTCGGTGAGCAAATGAAGACCCTTTGAAGTCATATTGCATGGTACCCATTCCACGGGTCTCAACTCTCCAGGTTTAAGGTATTCTTCCTTCAGCTAAAACATGCATGTGGAACCCAGAGTATGATCAACCGTGTGATCGGGAGACGTGTTCCAATATGTCTCAGTTTTCGTCCCCTGGTACTCGGGTGCAACATTCCAGACGCTTTACTAACACTCTCCCGACTTGGAGAGTCAGTGCCTTTAACCTCCTGTTTGGCCCAGTTTGCAATTTCTGCGGAAGATGAACAGGAATAGGGAGAACCAATGACAGACTAGCTGGAGGTGTCTGGACGGGCAAATTTAACTCTCATTTCCCACCAGGAAGAGGAATTAACCAAAGGCTCAGCGTGCCGTGCCGGAACCAGATTAGGGCCTGAAGCCATCCTGCGGGGTTGCGGCCAGCTCACGAGAAAGCGAGTTGAAGAAAGGAGCTCAGGGGCACTGTAATTCACAAACCTGCAGAGTTATAAATGACAGCTATCGTCCAAAAATATACTGAAGTAAGGCTGCCAAGAGGACTTGAAAGCGGGGCAGAATTGCAGGAAACCGATTTCAGGAGGTAGACTGGAATTGCATTTAAAGCATAGGAAAAGAGGCAGAACGTCCACAATGATGCACTTGGCCAAAAAGGGCGTATGCGTTTTTTCCTGAATATATTCAGGAAAAAACGCATACGCCCTTTTTGGCCAACCAAGCAAGCTTGCAAAGGAAATCTGCACTACAGTGAAGTCTCACTTCCCCCCGGTCAAAAGGGCCATCTGAAAAAAGTGTAAAATCCAGAAAGGCAGGACAGGCCATGGAGAACTGGGAGCCTTGTTATGCTGATGGGCGGGATGTAAATTGCCAACAGCCACTCGGGAGAAGTGTATGGTGTTTCCTGAAACATCTAAAAAACAAAGCAACAGAGCCTAGGGCACTTCCACTTATGGTCCTATAGCTTAGGGAAATTAAAATCAAAAGACACAGCCACCCCAAAGGTTGGGACGGCTCTGTTTACAAGAACCTGGTTTACGGTACAAGTTCAATATCGCAGAAAGTGAAAAATGGATAAAGAAGTTGTGGTACTTACGTACAATGCAGTATCACTCAGCAATGAAATCTATGTCATCAGGCCCGTAGCAGCATAATGAGTGGATTCAGGTACGATGATTCTAACTGAAATAAGTCACACAGGAAAAGAAACATCATAAGATATCACTAATACACGGAATGTAAACTTGGCTACACAGGAACTGAATTACAAAACAGAACAGGGTCTCAAATTTAGAAACCCAACTTATGCTTGCTTAAGGGGAAAGGTGAGTTGGGGTGCTACATAAAACCAGAGATTGAAATGAGCACAGATAAAGTTCCTTAAGCCAAATATGGAATAGACAAGAGCTACTCCTTGCTCAACGAAATGGACTCAACACCCCATATTAAATGCCTAAGAGTGTACCTGACTAGGAAGTATCTTAAAACCTATGGATTGCTATGTCTCTGAAAGAGAATCAAGTGTGTGTACAGGGGCATAAACGCAGCAGTGATAGGATTGGAGAGGTTCGGTGAGCAAATGAAGACCCTTTGAAGTCATATTGCATGGTACCCATTCCACGGGTCTCAACTCTCCAGGTTTAAGGTATTCTTCCTTCAGCTAAAACATGCATGTGGAACCCAGAGTATGATCAACCGTGTGATCGGGAGACGTGTTCCAATATGTCTCAGTTTTCGTCCCCTGGTACTCGGGTGCAACATTCCAGACGCTTTACTAACACTCTCCCGACTTGGAGAGTCAGTGCCTTTAACCTCCTGTTTGGCCCAGTTTGCAATTTCTGCGGAAGATGAACAGGAATAGGGAGAACCAATGACAGACTAGCTGGAGGTGTCTGGACGGGCAAATTTAACTCTCATTTCCCACCAGGAAGAGGAATTAACCAAAGGCTCAGCGTGCCGTGCCGGAACCAGATTAGGGCCTGAAGCCATCCTGCGGTGTTGCGGCCAGCTCACGAGAAAGCGAGTTGAAGAAAGGAGCTCAGGGGCACTGTAATTCACAAACCTGCAGAGTTATAAATGACAGCTATCGTCCAAAAATATACTGAAGTAAGGCTGCCAAGAGGACTTGAAAGCGGGGCAGAATTGCAGGAAACCGATTTCAGGAGGTAGACTGGAATTGCATTTAAAGCATAGGAAAAGAGGCAGAACGTCCACAATGATGCACTTGGCCAAAAAGGGCGTATGCGTTTTTTCCTGAATATATTCAGGAAAAAACGCATACGCCCTTTTTGGCCAACCAAGCAAGCTTGCAAAGGAAATCTGCACTACAATGAAGTCTCACTTCCCCCCGGTCAAAAGGGCCATCTGAAAAAAGTGTAAAATCCAGAAAGGCAGGACAGGCCATGGAGAACTGGGAGCCTTGTTATGCTGATGGGCGGGATGTAAATTGCCAGCAGCCACTCGGGAGAAGTGTATGGTGTTTCCTGAAACATCTAAAAAACAAAGCAACAGAGCCTAGGGCACTTCCACTTATGGTCCTATAGCTTAGGGAAATTAAAATCAAAAGACACAGCCACCCCAAAGGTTGGGACGGCTCTGTTTACAAGAACCTGGTTTACGGTACAAGTTCAGTATCGCAGAAAGTGAAAAATGGATAAAGAAGTTGCGGTACTTACGTACAATGCAGTATCACTCAGCAATGAAATCTATGTCATCAGGCCCGTAGCAGCATAATGAGTGGATTCAGGTACGATGATTCTAACTGAAATAAGTCACACAGGAAAAGAAACATCATAAGATATCACTAATACACGGAATGTAAACTTGGCTACACAGGAACTGAATTACAAAACAGAACAGGGTCTCAAATTTAGAAAACCAACTTATGCTTGCTTAAGGGGAAAGGTGAGTTGGGGTGCTGCATAAAACCAGAGATTGAAATGAGCACAGATAAAGTTCCTTAAGCCAAATATGGAATAGACAAGAGCTACTCCTTGCTCAACGAAATGGACTCAACACCCCATATTAAATGCCTAAGAGTGTACCTGACTAGGAAGTATCTTAAAACCTATGGATTGCTATGTCTCTGAAAGAGAATCAAGTGTGTGTACAGGGGCATAAACGCAGCAGTGATAGGATTGGAGAGGTTCGGTGAGCAAATGAAGACCCTTTGAAGTCATATTGCATGGTACCCATTCCACGGGTCTCAACTCTCCAGGTTTAAGGTATTCTTCCTTCAGCTAAAACATGCATGTGGAACCCAGAGTATGATCAACCGTGTGATCGGGAGACGTGTTCCAATATGTCTCAGTTTTCGTCCCCTGGTACTCGGGTGCAACATTCCAGACGCTTTACTAACACTCTCCCGACTTGGAGAGTCAGTGCCTTTAACCTCCTGTTTGGCCCAGTTTGCAATTTCTGCGGAAGATGAACAGGAATAGGGAGAACCAATGACAGACTAGCTGGAGGTGTCTGGACAGGCAAATTTAACTCTCATTTCCCACCAGGAAGAGGAATTAACCAAAGGCTCAGCGTGCCGTGCCGGAACCAGATTAGGGCCTGAAGCCATCCTGCGGGGTTGCGGCCAGCTCACGAGAAAGCGAGTTGAAGAAAGGAGCTCAGGGGCACTGTAATTCACAAACCTGCAGAGTTATAAATGACAGCTATCGTCCAAAAATATACTGAAGTAAGGCTGCCAAGAGGACTTGAAAGCGGGGCAGAATTGCAGGAAACCGATTTCAGGAGGTAGACTGGAATTGCATTTAAAGCATAGGAAAAGAGGCAGAACGTCCACAATGATGCACTTGGCCAAAAAGGGCGTATGCGTTTTTTCCTGAATATATTCAGGAAAAAAACGCATACGCCCTTTTTGGCCAACCAAGCAAGCTTGCAAAGGAAATCTGCACTACAATGAAGTCTCACTTCCCCCCGGTCAAAAGGGCCATCTGAAAAAAGTGTAAAATCCAGAAAGGCAGGACAGGCCATGGAGAACTGGGAGCCTTGTTATGCTGATGGGCGGGATGTAAATTGCCAACAGCCACTCCGGAGAAGTGTATGGTGTTTCCTGAAACAGCTAAAAAACAAAGCAACAGAGCCTAGGGCACTTCCACTTATGGTCCTATAGCTTAGGGAAATTAAAATCAAAAAGACACAGCCACCCCAAAAGTTGGGACGGCTCTGTTTACAAGAACCTGGTTTACGGTACAAGTTCAATATCGCAGAAAGTGAAAAATGGATAAAGAAGTTGTGGTACTTACGTACAATGCAGTATCACTCAGCAATGAAATCTATGTCATCAGGCCCGTAGCAGCATAATCAGTGGATTCAGGTATGATGATTCTAACTGAAATAAGTCACACAGGAAAAGAAACATCATAAGATATCACTAATACACGGAATGTAACCTTGGCTACACAGGAACTGAATTACAAAACAGAACAGGGTCTCAAATTTAGAAAACCAACTTATGCTTGCTTAAGGGGAAAGGTGAGTTGGGGTGCTGCATAAAACCAGAGATTGAAATGAGCACAGATAAAGTTCCTTAAGCCAAATATGGAATAGACAAGAGCTACTCCTTGCTCAACGAAATGGACTCAACACCCCATATTAAATGCCTAAGAGTGTACCTGACTAGGAAGTATCTTAAAACCTATGGATTGCTATGTCTCTGAAAGAGAATCAAGTGTGTGTACAGGGGCATAAACGCAGCAGTGATAGGACTGGAGAGGTTCGGTGAGCAAATGAAGACCCTTTGAAGTCATATTGCATGGTACCCATTCCACGGGTCTCAACTCTCCAGGTTTAAGGTATTCTTCCTTCAGCTAAAACATGCATGTGGAACCCAGAGTATGATCAACCGTGTGATCGGGAGACGTGTTCCAATATGTCTCAGTTTTCATCCCCTGGTACTCGGGTGCAACATTCCAGACGCTTTACTAACACTCTCCCGACTTGGAGAGTCAGTGCCTTTAACCTCCTGTTTGGCCCAGTTTGCAATTTCTGCGGAAGATGAACAGGAATAGGGAGAACCAATGACAGACTAGCTGGAGGTGTCTGGACGGGCAAATTTAACTCTCATTTCCCACCAGGAAGAGGAATTAACCAAAGGCTCAGCGTGCCGTGCCGGAACCAGATTAGGGCCTGAAGCCATCCTGCGGGGTTGCGGCCAGCTCACGAGAAAGCGAGTTGAAGAAAGGAGCTCAGGGGCACTGTAATTCACAAACCTGCAGAGTTATAAATGACAGCTATCGTCCAAAAATATACTGAAGTAAGGCTGCCAAGAGGACTTGAAAGCGGGGCAGAATTGCAGGAAACCGATTTCAGGAGGTAGACTGGAATTGCATTTAAAGCATAGGAAAAGAGGCAGAACGTCCACAATGATGCACTTGGCCAAAAAGGGCGTATGCGTTTTTTCCTGAATATATTCAGGAAAAAACGCATACGCCCTTTTTGGCCAACCAAGCAAGCTTGCAAAGGAAATCTGCACTACAATGAAGTCTCACTTCCCCCCGGTCAAAAGGGCCATCTGAAAAAAGTGTAAAATCCAGAAAGGGAGGACAGGCCATGGAGAACTGGGAGCCTTGTTATGCTGATGGGCGGGATGTAAATTGCCAACAGCCACTCTGGAGAAGTGTATGGTGTTTCCTGAAACAGCTAAAAAACAAAGCAATAGAGCCTAGGGCACTTCCACTTATGGTCCTATAGCTTTGGGAAATTAAAATCAAAAAGACACAGCCACCCCAAAAGTTGGGACGGCTCTCTTTACAAGAACCTGGTTTACGGTACAAGTTCAATATCGCAGAAAGTGAAAAATCGATAAAGAAGTTGTGGTACTTACGTACAATGCAGTATCACTCAGCAATGAAATCTATGTCATCAAGCCCGTAGCAGCATAATGAGTGGATTCAGGTATGATGATTCTAACTGAAATAAGTCACACAGGAAAAGAAACATCATAAGATATCACTAATACACGGAATGTAAACTTGGCTACACAGGAACTGAATTACAAAACAGAACAGGGTCTCAAATTTAGAAAACCAACTTATGCTTGCTTAAGGGGAAAGGTGAGTTGGGGTGCTGCATAAAACCAGAGATTGAAATGAGCACAGATAAAGTTCCTTAAGCCAAATATGGAATAGACAAGAGCTACTCCTTGCTCAACGAAATGGACTCAACACCCCATATTAAATGCCTAAGTGTGTACCTGACTAGGAAGTATCTTAAAACCTATGGATTGCTATGTCTCTGAAAGAGAATCAAGTGTGTATACAGGGGCATAAACGCAGCAGTGATAGGATTGGAGAGGTTCGGTGAGCAAATGAAGACCCTTTGAAGTCATATTGCATGGTACCCATTCCACGGGTCTCAACTCTCCAGGTTTAAGGTATTCTTCCTTCAGCTAAAACATGCATGTGGAACCCAGAGTATGATCAACCGTGTGATCGGGAGACGTGTTCCAATATGTCTCAGTTTTCGTCCCCTGGTACTCGGGTGCAACATTCCAGACGCTTTACTAACACTCTCCCGACTTGGAGAGTCAGTGCCTTTAACCTCCTGTTTGGCCCAGTTTGCAATTTCTGCGGAAGATGAACAGGAATAGGGAGAACCAATGACAGACTAGCTGGAGGTGTCTGGACGGGCAAATTTAACTCTCATTTCCCACCAGGAAGAGGAATTAACCAAAGGCTCAGCGTGCCGTGCCGGAACCAGATTAGGGCCTGAAGCCATCCTGCGGGGTTGTGGCCAGCTCACGAGAAAGCGAGTTGAAGAAAGGAGCTCAGGGGCACTGTAATTCACAAACCTGCAGAGTTATAAATGACAGCTATCGTCCAAAAATATACTGAAGTAAGGCTGCCAAGAGGACTTGAAAGCGGGGCAGAATTGCAGGAAACCGATTTCAGGAGGTAGACTGGAATTGCATTTAAAGCATAGGAAAAGAGGCAGAACGTCCACAATGATGCACTTGGCCAAAAAGGGCGTATGCGTTTTTTCCTGAATATATTCAGGAAAAAACGCATACGCCCTTTTTGGCCAACCAAGCAAGCTTGCAAAGGAAATCTGCACTACAGTGAAGTCTCACTTCCCCCCGGTCAAAAGGGCCATCTGAAAAAAGTGTAAAATCCAGAAAGGCAGGACAGGCCATGGAGAACTGGGAGCCTTGTTATGCTGATGGGCGGGATGTAAATTGCCAACAGCCACTCGGGAGAAGTGTATGGTGTTTCCTGAAACATCTAAAAAACAAAGCAACAGAGCCTAGGGCACTTCCACTTATGGTCCTATAGCTTAGGGAAATTAAAATCAAAAGACACAGCCACCCCAAAGGTTGGGACGGCTCTGTTTACAAGAACCTGGTTTACGGTACAAGTTCAATATCGCAGAAAGTGAAAAATGGATAAAGAAGTTGTGGTACTTACGTACAATGCAGTATCACTCAGCAATGAAATCTATGTCATCAGGCCCGTAGCAGCATAATGAGTGGATTCAGGTACGATGATTCTAACTGAAATAAGTCACACAGGAAAAGAAACATCATAAGATATCACTAATACACGGAATGTAAACTTGGCTACACAGGAACTGAATTACAAAACAGAACAGGGTCTCAAATTTAGAAACCCAACTTATGCTTGCTTAAGGGGAAAGGTGAGTTGGGGTGCTACATAAAACCAGAGATTGAAATGAGCACAGATAAAGTTCCTTAAGCCAAATATGGAATAGACAAGAGCTACTCCTTGCTCAACGAAATGGACTCAACACCCCATATTAAATGCCTAAGAGTGTACCTGACTAGGAAGTATCTTAAAACCTATGGATTGCTATGTCTCTGAAAGAGAATCAAGTGTGTGTACAGGGGCATAAACGCAGCAGTGATAGGATTGGAGAGGTTCGGTGAGCAAATGAAGACCCTTTGAAGTCATATTGCATGGTACCCATTCCACGGGTCTCAACTCTCCAGGTTTAAGGTATTCTTCCTTCAGCTAAAACATGCATGTGGAACCCAGAGTATGATCAACCGTGTGATCGGGAGACGTGTTCCAATATGTCTCAGTTTTCGTCCCCTGGTACTCGGGTGCAACATTCCAGACGCTTTACTAACACTCTCCCGACTTGGAGAGTCAGTGCCTTTAACCTCCTGTTTGGCCCAGTTTGCAATTTCTGCGGAAGATGAACAGGAATAGGGAGAACCAATGACAGACTAGCTGGAGGTGTCTGGACGGGCAAATTTAACTCTCATTTCCCACCAGGAAGAGGAATTAACCAAAGGCTCAGCGTGCCGTGCCGGAACCAGATTAGGGCCTGAAGCCATCCTGCGGTGTTGCGGCCAGCTCACGAGAAAGCGAGTTGAAGAAAGGAGCTCAGGGGCACTGTAATTCACAAACCTGCAGAGTTATAAATGACAGCTATCGTCCAAAAATATACTGAAGTAAGGCTGCCAAGAGGACTTGAAAGCGGGGCAGAATTGCAGGAAACCGATTTCAGGAGGTAGACTGGAATTGCATTTAAAGCATAGGAAAAGAGGCAGAACGTCCACAATGATGCACTTGGCCAAAAAGGGCGTATGCGTTTTTTCCTGAATATATTCAGGAAAAAACGCATACGCCCTTTTTGGCCAACCAAGCAAGCTTGCAAAGGAAATCTGCACTACAATGAAGTCTCACTTCCCCCCGGTCAAAAGGGCCATCTGAAAAAAGTGTAAAATCCAGAAAGGCAGGACAGGCCATGGAGAACTGGGAGCCTTGTTATGCTGATGGGCGGGATGTAAATTGCCAGCAGCCACTCGGGAGAAGTGTATGGTGTTTCCTGAAACATCTAAAAAACAAAGCAACAGAGCCTAGGGCACTTCCACTTATGGTCCTATAGCTTAGGGAAATTAAAATCAAAAGACACAGCCACCCCAAAGGTTGGGACGGCTCTGTTTACAAGAACCTGGTTTACGGTACAAGTTCAGTATCGCAGAAAGTGAAAAATGGATAAAGAAGTTGCGGTACTTACGTACAATGCAGTATCACTCAGCAATGAAATCTATGTCATCAGGCCCGTAGCAGCATAATGAGTGGATTCAGGTACGATGATTCTAACTGAAATAAGTCACACAGGAAAAGAAACATCATAAGATATCACTAATACACGGAATGTAAACTTGGCTACACAGGAACTGAATTACAAAACAGAACAGGGTCTCAAATTTAGAAAACCAACTTATGCTTGCTTAAGGGGAAAGGTGAGTTGGGGTGCTGCATAAAACCAGAGATTGAAATGAGCACAGATAAAGTTCCTTAAGCCAAATATGGAATAGACAAGAGCTACTCCTTGCTCAACGAAATGGACTCAACACCCCATATTAAATGCCTAAGAGTGTACCTGACTAGGAAGTATCTTAAAACCTATGGATTGCTATGTCTCTGAAAGAGAATCAAGTGTGTGTACAGGGGCATAAACGCAGCAGTGATAGGATTGGAGAGGTTCGGTGAGCAAATGAAGACCCTTTGAAGTCATATTGCATGGTACCCATTCCGCGGGTCTCAACTCTCCAGGTTTAAGGTATTCTTCCTTCAGCTAAAACATGCATGTGGAACCCAGAGTATGATCAACCGTGTGATCGGGAGACGTGTTCCAATATGTCTCAGTTTTCGTCCCCTGGTACTCGGGTGCAACATTCCAGACGCTTTACTAACACTCTCCCGACTTGGAGAGTCAGTGCCTTTAACCTCCTGTTTGGCCCAGTTTGCAATTTCTGCGGAAGATGAACAGGAATAGGGAGAACCAATGACAGACTAGCTGGAGGTGTCTGGACAGGCAAATTTAACTCTCATTTCCCACCAGGAAGAGGAATTAACCAAAGGCTCAGCGTGCCGTGCCGGAACCAGATTAGGGCCTGAAGCCATCCTGCGGGGTTGCGGCCAGCTCACGAGAAAGCGAGTTGAAGAAAGGAGCTCAGGGGCACTGTAATTCACAAACCTGCAGAGTTATGAATGACAGCTATCGTCCAAAAATATACTGAAGTAAGGCTGCCAAGAGGACTTGAAAGCGGGGCAGAATTGCAGGAAACCGATTTCAGGAGGTAGACTGGAATTGCATTTAAAGCATAGGAAAAGAGGCAGAACGTCCACAATGATGCACTTGGCCAAAAAGGGCGTATGCGTTTTTTCCTGAATATATTCAGGAAAAAAACGCATACGCCCTTTTGGCCAACCAAGCAAGCTTGCAAAGGAAATCTGCACTACAATGAAGTCTCACTTCCCCCCGGTCAAAAGGGCCATCTGAAAAAAGTGTAAAATCCAGAAAGGCAGGACAGGCCATGGAGAACTGGGAGCCTTGTTATGCTGATGGGCGGGATGTAAATTGCCAACAGCCACTCCGGAGAAGTGTATGGTGTTTCCTGAAACAGCTAAAAAACAAAGCAACAGAGCCTAGGGCACTTCCACTTATGGTCCTATAGCTTAGGGAAATTAAAATCAAAAAGACACAGCCACCCCAAAAGTTGGGACGGCTCTGTTTACAAGAACCTGGTTTACGGTACAAGTTCAATATCGCAGAAAGTGAAAAATGGATAAAGAAGTTGTGGTACTTACGTACAATGCAGTATCACTCAGCAATGAAATCTATGTCATCAGGCCCGTAGCAGCATAATCAGTGGATTCAGGTATGATGATTCTAACTGAAATAAGTCACACAGAAAAAGAAACATCATAAGATATCACTAATACACGGAATGTAACCTTGGCTACACAGGAACTGAATTACAAAACAGAACAGGGTCTCAAATTTAGAAAACCAACTTATGCTTGCTTAAGGGGAAAGGTGAGTTGGGGTGCTGCATAAAACCAGAGATTGAAATGAGCACAGATAAAGTTCCTTAAGCCAAATATGGAATAGACAAGAGCTACTCCTTGCTCAACGAAATGGACTCAACACCCCATATTAAATGCCTAAGAGTGTACCTGACTAGGAAGTATCTTAAAACCTATGGATTGCTATGTCTCTGAAAGAGAATCAAGTGTGTGTACAGGGGCATAAACGCAGCAGTGATAGGACTGGAGAGGTTCGGTGAGCAAATGAAGACCCTTTGAAGTCATATTGCATGGTACCCATTCCACGGGTCTCAACTCTCCAGGTTTAAGGTATTCTTCCTTCAGCTAAAACATGCATGTGGAACCCAGAGTATGATCAACCGTGTGATCGGGAGACGTGTTCCAATATGTCTCAGTTTTCATCCCCTGGTACTCGGGTGCAACATTCCAGACGCTTTACTAACACTCTCCCGACTTGGAGAGTCAGTGCCTTTAACCTCCTGTTTGGCCCAGTTTGCAATTTCTGCGGAAGATGAACAGGAATAGGGAGAACCAATGACAGACTAGCTGGAGGTGTCTGGACGGGCAAATTTAACTCTCATTTCCCACCAGGAAGAGGAATTAACCAAAGGCTCAGCGTGCCGTGCCGGAACCAGATTAGGGCCTGAAGCCATCCTGCGGGGTTGCGGCCAGCTCACGAGAAAGCGAGTTGAAGAAAGGAGCTCAGGGGCACTGTAATTCACAAACCTGCAGAGTTATAAATGACAGCTATCGTCCAAAAATATACTGAAGTAAGGCTGCCAAGAGGACTTGAAAGCGGGGCAGAATTGCAGGAAACCGATTTCAGGAGGTAGACTGGAATTGCATTTAAAGCATAGGAAAAGAGGCAGAACGTCCACAATGATGCACTTGGCCAAAAAGGGCGTATGCGTTTTTTCCTGAATATATTCAGGAAAAAACGCATACGCCCTTTTTGGCCAACCAAGCAAGCTTGCAAAGGAAATCTGCACTACAATGAAGTCTCACTTCCCCCCGGTCAAAAGGGCCATCTGAAAAAAGTGTAAAATCCAGAAAGGGAGGACAGGCCATGGAGAACTGGGAGCCTTGTTATGCTGATGGGCGGGATGTAAATTGCCAACAGCCACTCTGGAGAAGTGTATGGTGTTTCCTGAAACAGCTAAAAAACAAAGCAATAGAGCCTAGGGCACTTCCACTTATGGTCCTATAGCTTTGGGAAATTAAAATCAAAAAGACACAGCCACCCCAAAAGTTGGGACGGCTCTCTTTACAAGAACCTGGTTTACGGTACAAGTTCAATATCGCAGAAAGTGAAAAATCGATAAAGAAGTTGTGGTACTTACGTACAATGCAGTATCACTCAGCAATGAAATCTATGTCATCAAGCCCGTAGCAGCATAATGAGTGGATTCAGGTATGATGATTCTAACTGAAATAAGTCACACAGGAAAAGAAACATCATAAGATATCACTAATACACGGAATGTAAACTTGGCTACACAGGAACTGAATTACAAAACAGAACAGGGTCTCAAATTTAGAAAACCAACTTATGCTTGCTTAAGGGGAAAGGTGAGTTGGGGTGCTGCATAAAACCAGAGATTGAAATGAGCACAGATAAAGTTCCTTAAGCCAAATATGGAATAGACAAGAGCTACTCCTTGCTCAACGAAATGGACTCAACACCCCATATTAAATGCCTAAGTGTGTACCTGACTAGGAAGTATCTTAAAACCTATGGATTGCTATGTCTCTGAAAGAGAATCAAGTGTGTGTACAGGGGCATAAACGCAGCAGTGATAGGATTGGAGAGGTTCGGTGAGCAAATGAAGACCCTTTGAAGTCATATTGCATGGTACCCATTCCACGGGTCTCAACTCTCCAGGTTTAAGGTATTCTTCCTTCAGCTAAAACATGCATGTGGAACCCAGAGTATGATCAACCGTGTGATCGGGAGACGTGTTCCAATATGTCTCAGTTTTCGTCCCCTGGTACTCGGGTGCAACATTCCAGACGCTTTACTAACACTCTCCCGACTTGGAGAGTCAGTGCCTTTAACCTCCTGTTTGGCCCAGTTTGCAATTTCTGCGGAAGATGAACAGGAATAGGGAGAACCAATGACAGACTAGCTGGAGGTGTCTGGACGGGCAAATTTAACTCTCATTTCCCACCAGGAAGAGGAATTAACCAAAGGCTCAGCGTGCCGTGCCGGAACCAGATTAGGGCCTGAAGCCATCCTGCGGGGTTGCGGCCAGCTCACGAGAAAGCGAGTTGAAGAAAGGAGCTCAGGGGCACTGTAATTCACAAACCTGCAGAGTTATAAATGACAGCTATCGTCCAAAAATATACTGAAGTAAGGCTGCCAAGAGGACTTGAAAGCGGGGCAGAATTGCAGGAAACCGATTTCAGGAGGTAGACTGGAATTGCATTTAAAGCATAGGAAAAGAGGCAGAACGTCCAAAATGATGCACTTGGCCAAAAAGGGCGTATGCGTTTTTTCCTGAATATATTCAGGAAAAAACGCATACGCCCTTTTTGGCCAACCAAGCAAGCTTGCAAAGGAAATCTGCACTACAGTGAAGTCTCACTTCCCCCCGGTCAAAAGGGCCATCTGAAAAAGGTGTAAAATCCAGAAAGGCAGGACAGGCCATGGAGAACTGGGAGCCTTGTTATGCTGATGGGCGGGATGTAAATTGCCAACAGCCACTGGGGAGAAGTGTATGGTGTTTCCTGAAACATCTAAAAAACAAAGCAACAGAGCCTAGGGCACTTCCACTTATGGTCCTATAGCTTAGGGAAATTAAAATCAAAAGACACAGCCACCCCAAAGGTTGGGACGGCTCTGTTTACAAGAACCTGGTTTACGGTACAAGTTCAGTATCGCAGAAAGTGAAAAATGGATAAAGAAGTTGTGGTACTTACGTACAATGCAGTATCACTCAGCAATGAAATCTATGTCATCAGGCCCGTAGCAGCATAATGAGTGGATTCAGGTACGATGATTCTAACTGAAATAAGTCACACAGAAAAAGAAACATCATAAGATATCACTAATACACGGAATGTAAACTTGGCTACACAGGAACTGAATTACAAAACAGAACAGGGTCTCAAATTTAGAAACCCAACTTATGCTTGCTTAAGGGGAAAGGTGAGTTGGGGTGCTGCATAAAACCAGAGATTGAAATGAGCACAGATAAAGTTCCTTAAGCCAAATATGGAATAGACAAGAGCTACTCCTTGCTCAACGAAATGGACTCAACACCCCATATTAAATGCCTAAGAGTGTACCTGACTAGGAAGTATCTTAAAACCTATGGATTGCTATGTCTCTGAAAGAGAATCAAGTGTGTGTACAGGGGCATAAACGCAGCAGTGATAGGATTGGAGAGGTTCGGTGAGCAAATGAAGACCCTTTGAAGTCATATTGCATGGTACCCATTCCACGGGTCTCAACTCTCCAGGTTTAAGGTATTCTTCCTTCAGCTAAAACATGCATGTGGAACCCAGAGTATGATCAACCGTGTGATCGGGAGACGTGTTCCAATATGTCTCAGTTTTCGTCCCCTGGTACTCGGGTGCAACATTCCAGACGCTTTACTAACACTCTCCCGACTTGGAGAGTCAGTGCCTTTAACCTCCTGTTTGGCCCAGTTTGCAATTTCTGCGGAAGATGAACAGGAATAGGGAGAACCAATGACAGACTAGCTGGAGGTGTCTGGACGGGCAAATTTAACTCTCATTTCCCACCAGGAAGAGAAAATAACCAAAGGCTCAGCGTGCCGTGCCGGAACCAGATTAGGGCCTGAAGCCATCCTGCGGGGTTGCGGCCAGCTCACGAGAAAGCGAGTTGAAGAAAGGAGCTCAGGGGCACTGTAATTCACAAACCTGCAGAGTTATAAATGACAGCTATCGTCCAAAAATATACTGAAGTAAGGCTGCCAAGAGGACTTGAAAGCGGGGCAGAATTGCAGGAAACCGATTTCAGGAGGTAGACTGGAATTGCATTTAAAGCATAGGAAAAGAGGCAGAACGTCCACAATGATGCACTTGGCCAAAAAGGGCGTATGCGTTTTTTCCTGAATATATTCAGGAAAAAACGCATACGCCCTTTTTGGCCAACCAAGCAAGCTTGCAAAGGAAATCTGCACTACAATGAAGTCTCACTTCCCCCCGGTCAAAAGGGCCATCTGAAAAAAGTGTAAAATCCAGAAAGGCAGGACAGGCCATGAAGAACTGGGAGCCTTGTTACGCTGATGGGCGGGATGTAAATTGCCAACAGCCACTCGGGAGAAGTGTATGGTGTTTCCTGAAACATCTAAAAAACAAAGCAACAGAGCCTAGGGCACTTCCACTTATGGTCCTATAGCTTAGGGAAATTAAAATCAAAAGACACAGCCACCCCAAAGGTTGGGACGGCTCTGTTTACAAGAACCTGGTTTACGGTACAAGTTCAGTATCGCAGAAAGTGAAAAATGGATAAAGAAGTTGTGGTACTTACGTACAATGCAGTATCACTCAGCAATGAAATCTATGTCATCAGGCCCGTAGCAGCATAATGAGTGGATTCAGGTACGATGATTCTAACTGAAATAAGTCACACAGGAAAAGAAACATCATAAGATATCACTAATACACGGAATGTAAACTTGGCTACACAGGAACTGAATTACAAAACAGAACAGGGTCTCAAATTTAGAAACCCAACTTATGCTTGCTTAAGGGGAAAGGTGAGTTGGGGTGCTGCATAAAACCAGAGATTGAAATGAGCACAGATAAAGTTCCTTAAGCCAAATATGGAATAGACAAGAGCTACTCCTTGCTCAACGAAATGGACTCAACACCCCATATTAAATGCCTAAGAGTGTACCTGACTAGGAAGTATCTTAAAACCTATGGATTGCTATGTCTCTGAAAGAGAATCAAGTGTGTGTACAGGGGCATAAACGCAGCAGTGATAGGATTGGAGAGGTTCGGTGAGCAAATGAAGTCCCTTTGAAGTCATATTGCATGGTACCCATTCCACGGGTCTCAACTCTCCAGGTTTAAGGTATTCTTCCTTCAGCTAAAACATGCATGTGGAACCCAGAGTATGATCAACCGTGTGATCGGGAGACGTGTTCCAATATGTCTCAGTTTTCGTCCCCTGGTACTCGGGTGCAACATTCCAGACGCTTTACTAACACTCTCCCGACTTGGAGAGTCAGTGCCTTTAACCTCCTGTTTGGCCCAGTTTGCAATTTCTGCGGAAGATGAACAGGAATAGGGAGAACCAATGACAGACTAGCTGGAGGTGTCTGGACGGGCAAATTTAACTCTCATTTCCCACCAGGAAGAGGAATTAACCAAAGGCTCAGCGTGCCGTGCCGGAACCAGATTAGGGCCTGAAGCCATCCTGCGGGGTTGCGGCCAGCTCACGAGAAAGCGAGTTGAAGAAAGGAGCTCAGGGGCACTGTAATTCACAAACCTGCAGAGTTATAAATGACAGCTATCGTCCAAAAATATACTGAAGTAAGGCTGCCAAGAGGACTTGAAAGCGGGGCAGAATTGCAGGAAACCGATTTCAGGAGGTAGACTGGAATTGCATTGAAAGCATAGGAAAAGAGGCAGAACGTCCACAATGATGCACTTGGCCATAAAGGGCGTAAGCGTTTTTTCCTGAATATATTCAGGAAAAAACGGATATGCCCTTTTTGGCCAACCAAGCAAGCTTGCAAAGGAAATCTGCACTACAATGAAGTCTCACTTCCCCCCGGTCAAAAGGGCCATCTGAAAAAAGTGTAAAATCCAGAAAGGCAGGACAGGCCATGGAGAACTGGGAGCCTTGTTATGCTGATGGGCGGGATGTCAATTGCCAACAGCCACTCGGGAGAAGTGTATGGTGTTTCCTGAAACATCTAAAAAACAAAGCAACAGAGCCTAGGGCACTTCCACTTATGGTCCTATAGCTTAGGGAAATTAAAATCAAAAGACACAGCCACCCCAAAGGTTGGGACGGCTCTGTTTACAAGAACCTGGTTTACGGTACAAGTTCAGTATCGCAGAAAGTGAAAAATGGATAAAGAAGTTGTGGTACTTACGTACAATGCAGTATCACTCAGCAATGAAATCTATGTCATCAGGCCCGTAGCAGCATAATGAGTGGATTCAGGTACGATGATTCTAACTGAAATAAGTCACACAGGAAAAGAAACATCATAAGATATCACTAATACACGGAATGTAAACTTGGCTACACAGGAACTGAATTACAAAACAGAACAGGGTCTCAAATTTAGAAACCCAACTTATGCTTGCTTAAGGGGAAAGGTGAGTTGGGGTGCTGCATAAAACCAGAGATTGAAATGAGCACAGATAAAGTTCCTTAAGCCAAATATGGAATAGACAAGAGCTACTCCTTGCTCAACGAAATGGACTCAACACCCCATATTAAATGCCTAAGAGTGTACCTGACTAGGAAGTATCTTAAAACCTATGGATTGCTATGTCTCTGAAAGAGAATCAAGTGTGTGTACAGGGGCATAAACGCAGCAGTGATAGGATTGGAGAGGTTCGGTGAGCAAATGAAGACCCTATGAAGTCATATTGCATGGTACCCATTCCACGGGTCTCAACTCTCCAGGTTTAAGGTATTCTTCCTTCAGCTAAAACATGCATGTGGAACCCAGAGTATGATCAACCGTGTGATCGGGAGACGTGTTCCAATATGTCTCAGTTTTCGTCCCCTGGTACTCGGGTGCAACATTCCAGACGCTTTACTAACACTCTCCCGACTTGGAGAGTCAGTGCCTTTAACCTCCTGTTTGGCCCAGTTTGCAATTTCTGCGGAAGATGAACAGGAATAGGGAGAACCAATGACAGACTAGCTGGAGGTGTCTGGACGGGCAAATTTAACTCTCATTTCCCACCAGGAAGAGGAATTAACCAAAGGCTCAGCGTGCCGTGCCGGAACCAGATTAGGGCCTGAAGCCATCCTGCGGGGTTGCGGCCAGCTCACGAGAAAGCGAGTTGAAGAAAGGAGCTCAGGGGCACTGTAATTCACAAACCTGCAGAGTTATAAATGACAGCTATCGTCCAAAAATATACTGAAGTAAGGCTGCCAAGAGGACTTGAAAGCGGGGCAGAATTGCAGGAAACCGATTTCAGGAGGTAGACTGGAATTGCATTTAAAGCATAGGAAAAGAGGCAGAACGTCCACAATGATGCACTTGGCCAAAAAGGGCGTATGCGTTTTTTCCTGAATATATTCAGGAAAAAACGCATACGCCCTTTTTGGCCAACCAAGCAAGCTTGCAAAGGAAATCTGCACTACAATGAAGTCTCACTTCCCCCCGGTCAAAAGGGCCATCTGAAAAAAGTGTAAAATCCAGAAAGGCAGGACAGGCCATGGAGAACTGGGAGCCTTGTTATGCTGATGGGCGGGATGTAAATTGCCAACAGCCACTGGGGAGAAGTGTATGGTGTTTCCTGAAACATCTAAAAAACAAAGCAACAGAGCCTAGGGCACTTCCACTTATGGTCCTATAGCTTAGGGAAATTAAAATCAAAAGACACAGCCACCCCAAAGGTTGGGACGGCTCTGTTTACAAGAACCTGGTTTACGGTACAAGTTCAGTATCGCAGAAAGTGAAAAATGGATAAAGAAGTTGTGGTACTTACGTACAATGCAGTATCACTCAGCAATGAAATCTATGTCATCAGGCCCGTAGCAGCATAATGAGTGGATTCAGGTACGATGATTCTAACTGAAATAAGTCACACAGAAAAAGAAACATCATAAGATATCACTAATACACGGAATGTAAACTTGGCTACACAGGAACTGAATTACAAAACAGAACAGGGTCTCAAATTTAGAAACCCAACTTATGCTTGCTTAAGGGGAAAGGTGAGTTGGGGTGCTGCATAAAACCAGAGATTGAAATGAGCACAGATAAAGTTCCTTAAGCCAAATATGGAATAGACAAGAGCTACTCCTTGCTCAACGAAATGGACTCAACACCCCATATTAAATGCCTAAGAGTGTACCTGACTAGGAAGTATCTTAAAACCTATGGATTGCTATGTCTCTGAAAGAGAATCAAGTGTGTGTACAGGGGCATAAACGCAGCAGTGATAGGATTGGAGAGGTTCGGTGAGCAAATGAAGACCCTTTGAAGTCATATTGCATGGTACCCATTCCACGGGTCTCAACTCTCCAGGTTTAAGGTATTCTTCCTTCAGCTAAAACATGCATGTGGAACCCAGAGTATGATCAACCGTGTGATCGGGAGACGTGTTCCAATATGTCTCAGTTTTCGTCCCCTGGTACTCGGGTGCAACATTCCAGACGCTTTACTAACACTCTCCCGACTTGGAGAGTCAGTGCCTTTAACCTCCTGTTTGGCCCAGTTTGCAATTTCTGCGGAAGATGAACAGGAATAGGGAGAACCAATGACAGACTAGCTGGAGGTGTCTGGACGGGCAAATTTAACTCTCATTTCCCACCAGGAAGAGAAAATAACCAAAGGCTCAGCGTGCCGTGCCGGAACCAGATTAGGGCCTGAAGCCATCCTGCGGGGTTGCGGCCAGCTCACGAGAAAGCGAGTTGAAGAAAGGAGCTCAGGGGCACTGTAATTCACAAACCTGCAGAGTTATAAATGACAGCTATCGTCCAAAAATATACTGAAGTAAGGCTGCCAAGAGGACTTGAAAGCGGGGCAGAATTGCAGGAAACCGATTTCAGGAGGTAGACTGGAATTGCATTTAAAGCATAGGAAAAGAGGCAGAACGTCCACAATGATGCACTTGGCCAAAAAGGGCGTATGCGTTTTTTCCTGAATATATTCAGGAAAAAACGCATACGCCCTTTTTGGCCAACCAAGCAAGCTTGCAAAGGAAATCTGCACTACAATGAAGTCTCACTTCCCCCCGGTCAAAAGGGCCATCTGAAAAAAGTGTAAAATCCAGAAAGGCAGGACAGGCCATGAAGAACTGGGAGCCTTGTTATGCTGATGGGCGGGATGTAAATTGCCAACAGCCACTCGGGAGAAGTGTATGGTGTTTCCTGAAACATCTAAAAAACAAAGCAACAGAGCCTAGGGCACTTCCACTTATGGTCCTATAGCTTAGGGAAATTAAAATCAAAAGACACAGCCACCCCAAAGGTTGGGACGGCTCTGTTTACAAGAACGTGGTTTACGGTACAAGTTCAGTATCGCAGAAAGTGAAAAATGGATAAAGAAGTTGTGGTACTTACGTACAATGCAGTATCACTCAGCAATGAAATCTATGTCATCAGGCCCGTAGCAGCATAATGAGTGGATTCAGGTACGATGATTCTAACTGAAATAAGTCACACAGGAAAAGAAACATCATAAGATATCACTAATACACGGAATGTAAACTTGGCTACACAGGAACTGAATTACAAAACAGAACAGGGTCTCAAATTTAGAAACCCAACTTATGCTTGCTTAAGGGGAAAGGTGAGTTGGGGTGCTGCATAAAACCAGAGATTGAAATGAGCACAGATAAAGTTCCTTAAGCCAAATATGGAATAGACAAGAGCTACTCCTTGCTCAACGAAATGGACTCAACACCCCATATTAAATGCCTAAGAGTGTACCTGACTAGGAAGTATCTTAAAACCTATGGATTGCTATGTCTCTGAAAGAGAATCAAGTGTGTGTACAGGGGCATAAACGCAGCAGTGATAGGATTGGAGAGGTTCGGTGAGCAAATGAAGTCCCTTTGAAGTCATATTGCATGGTACCCATTCCACGGGTCTCAACTCTCCAGGTTTAAGGTATTCTTCCTTCAGCTAAAACATGCATGTGGAACCCAGAGTATGATCAACCGTGTGATCGGGAGACGTGTTCCAATATGTCTCAGTTTTCGTCCCCTGGTACTCGGGTGCAACATTCCAGACGCTTTACTAACACTCTCCCGACTTGGAGAGTCAGTGCCTTTAACCTCCTGTTTGGCCCAGTTTGCAATTTCTGCGGAAGATGAACAGGAATAGGGAGAACCAATGACAGACTAGCTGGAGGTGTCTGGACGGGCAAATTTAACTCTCATTTCCCACCAGGAAGAGGAATTAACCAAAGGCTCAGCGTGCCGTGCCGGAACCAGATTAGGGCCTGAAGCCATCCTGCGGGGTTGCGGCCAGCTCACGAGAAAGCGAGTTGAAGAAAGGAGCTCAGGGGCACTGTAATTCACAAACCTGCAGAGTTATAAATGACAGCTATCGTCCAAAAATATACTGAAGTAAGGCTGCCAAGAGGACTTGAAAGCGGGGCAGAATTGCAGGAAACCGATTTCAGGAGGTAGACTGGAATTGCATTTAAAGCATAGGAAAAGAGGCAGAACGTCCACAATGATGCACTTGGCCAAAAAGGGCGTATGCGTTTTTTCCTGAATATATTCAGGAAAAAACGCATACGCCCTTTTTGGCCAACCAAGCAAGCTTGCAAAGGAAATCTGCACTACAATGAAGTCTCACTTCCCCCCGGTCAAAAGGGCCATCTGAAAAAAGTGTAAAATCCAGAAAGGCAGGACAGGCCATGGAGAACTGGGAGCCTTGTTATGCTGATGGGCGGGATGTAAATTGCCAACAGCCACTGGGGAGAAGTGTATGGTGTTTCCTGAAACATCTAAAAAACAAAGCAACAGAGCCTAGGGCACTTCCACTTATGGTCCTATAGCTTAGGGAAATTAAAATCAAAAGACACAGCCACCCCAAAGGTTGGGACGGCTCTGTTTACAAGAACCTGGTTTACGGTACAAGTTCAGTATCGCAGAAAGTGAAAAATGGATAAAGAAGTTGTGGTACTTACGTACAATGCAGTATCACTCAGCAATGAAATCTATGTCATCAGGCCCGTAGCAGCATAATGAGTGGATTCAGGTACGATGATTCTAACTGAAATAAGTCACACAGAAAAAGAAACATCATAAGATATCACTAATACACGGAATGTAAACTTGGCTACACAGGAACTGAATTACAAAACAGAACAGGGTCTCAAATTTAGAAACCCAACTTATGCTTGCTTAAGGGGAAAGGTGAGTTGGGGTGCTGCATAAACCAGAGATTGAAATGAGCACAGATAAAGTTCCTTAAGCCAAATATGGAATAGACAAGAGCTACTCCTTGCTCAACGAAATGGACTCAACACCCCATATTAAATGCCTAAGAGTGTACCTGACTAGGAAGTATCTTAAAACCTATGGATTGCTATGTCTCTGAAAGAGAATCAAGTGTGTGTACAGGGGCATAAACGCAGCAGTGATAGGATTGGAGAGGTTCGGTGAGCAAATGAAGACCCTTTGAAGTCATATTGCATGGTACCCATTCCACGGGTCTCAACTCTCCAGGTTTAAGGTATTCTTCCTTCAGCTAAAACATGCATGTGGAACCCAGAGTATGATCAACCGTGTGATCGGGAGACGTGTTCCAATATGTCTCAGTTTTCGTCCCCTGGTACTCGGGTGCAACATTCCAGACGCTTTACTAACACTCTCCCGACTTGGAGAGTCAGTGCCTTTAACCTCCTGTTTGGCCCAGTTTGCAATTTCTGCGGAAGATGAACAGGAATAGGGAGAACCAATGACAGACTAGCTGGAGGTGTCTGGACGGGCAAATTTAACTCTCATTTCCCACCAGGAAGAGAAAATAACCAAAGGCTCAGCGTGCCGTGCCGGAACCAGATTAGGGCCTGAAGCCATCCTGCGGGGTTGCGGCCAGCTCACGAGAAAGCGAGTTGAAGAAAGGAGCTCAGGGGCACTGTAATTCACAAACCTGCAGAGTTATAAATGACAGCTATCGTCCAAAAATATACTGAAGTAAGGCTGCCAAGAGGACTTGAAAGCGGGGCAGAATTGCAGGAAACCGATTTCAGGAGGTAGACTGGAATTGCATTTAAAGCATAGGAAAAGAGGCAGAACGTCCACAATGATGCACTTGGCCAAAAAGGGCGTATGCGTTTTTTCCTGAATATATTCAGGAAAAAACGCATACGCCCTTTTTGGCCAACCAAGCAAGCTTGCAAAGGAAATCTGCACTACAATGAAGTCTCACTTCCCCCCGGTCAAAAGGGCCATCTGAAAAAAGTGTAAAATCCAGAAAGGCAGGACAGGCCATGAAGAACTGGGAGCCTTGTTATGCTGATGGGCGGGATGTAAATTGCCAACAGCCACTCGGGAGAAGTGTATGGTGTTTCCTGAAACATCTAAAAAACAAAGCAACAGAGCCTAGGGCACTTCCACTTATGGTCCTATAGCTTAGGGAAATTAAAATCAAAAGACACAGCCACCCCAAAGGTTGGGACGGCTCTGTTTACAAGAACCTGGTTTACGGTACAAGTTCAGTATCGCAGAAAGTGAAAAATGGATAAAGAAGTTGTGGTACTTACGTACAATGCAGTATCACTCAGCAATGAAATCTATGTCATCAGGCCCGTAGCAGCATAATGAGTGGATTCAGGTACGATGATTCTAACTGAAATAAGTCACACAGGAAAAGAAACATCATAAGATATCACTAATACACGGAATGTAAACTTGGCTACACAGGAACTGAATTACAAAACAGAACAGGGTCTCAAATTTAGAAACCCAACTTATGCTTGCTTAAGGGGAAAGGTGAGTTGGGGTGCTGCATAAAACCAGAGATTGAAATGAGCACAGATAAAGTTCCTTAAGCCAAATATGGAATAGACAAGAGCTACTCCTTGCTCAACGAAATGGACTCAACACCCCATATTAAATGCCTAAGAGTGTACCTGACTAGGAAGTATCTTAAAACCTATGGATTGCTATGTCTCTGAAAGAGAATCAAGTGTGTGTACAGGGGCATAAACGCAGCAGTGATAGGATTGGAGAGGTTCGGTGAGCAAATGAAGTCCCTTTGAAGTCATATTGCATGGTACCCATTCCACGGGTCTCAACTCTCCAGGTTTAAGGTATTCTTCCTTCAGCTAAAACATGCATGTGGAACCCAGAGTATGATCAACCGTGTGATCGGGAGACGTGTTCCAATATGTCTCAGTTTTCGTCCCCTGGTACTCGGGTGCAACATTCCAGACGCTTTACTAACACTCTCCCGACTTGGAGAGTCAGTGCCTTTAACCTCCTGTTTGGCCCAGTTTGCAATTTCTGCGGAAGATGAACAGGAATAGGGAGAACCAATGACAGACTAGCTGGAGGTGTCTGGACGGGCAAATTTAACTCTCATTTCCCACCAGGAAGAGGAATTAACCAAAGGCTCAGCGTGCCGTGCCGGAACCAGATTAGGGCCTGAAGCCATCCTGCGGGGTTGCGGCCAGCTCACGAGAAAGCGAGTTGAAGAAAGGAGCTCAGGGGCACTGTAATTCACAAACCTGCAGAGTTATAAATGACAGCTATCGTCCAAAAATATACTGAAGTAAGGCTGCCAAGAGGACTTGAAAGCGGGGCAGAATTGCAGGAAACCGATTTCAGGAGGTAGACTGGAATTGCATTGAAAGCATAGGAAAAGAGGCAGAACGTCCACAATGATGCACTTGGCCATAAAGGGCGTAAGCGTTTTTTCCTGAATATATTCAGGAAAAAACGGATATGCCCTTTTTGGCCAACCAAGCAAGCTTGCAAAGGAAATCTGCACTACAATGAAGTCTCACTTCCCCCCGGTCAAAAGGGCCATCTGAAAAAAGTGTAAAATCCAGAAAGGCAGGACAGGCCATGGAGAACTGGGAGCCTTGTTATGCTGATGGGCGGGATGTCAATTGCCAACAGCCACTCGGGAGAAGTGTATGGTGTTTCCTGAAACATCTAAAAAACAAAGCAACAGAGCCTAGGGCACTTCCACTTATGGTCCTATAGCTTAGGGAAATTAAAATCAAAAGACACAGCCACCCCAAAGGTTGGGACGGCTCTGTTTACAAGAACCTGGTTTACGGTACAAGTTCAGTATCGCAGAAAGTGAAAAATGGATAAAGAAGTTGTGGTACTTACGTACAATGCAGTATCACTCAGCAATGAAATCTATGTCATCAGGCCCGTAGCAGCATAATGAGTGGATTCAGGTACGATGATTCTAACTGAAATAAGTCACACAGGAAAAGAAACATCATAAGATATCACTAATACACGGAATGTAAACTTGGCTACACAGGAACTGAATTACAAAACAGAACAGGGTCTCAAATTTAGAAACCCAACTTATGCTTGCTTAAGGGGAAAGGTGAGTTGGGGTGCTGCATAAAACCAGAGATTGAAATGAGCACAGATAAAGTTCCTTAAGCCAAATATGGAATAGACAAGAGCTACTCCTTGCTCAACGAAATGGACTCAACACCCCATATTAAATGCCTAAGAGTGTACCTGACTAGGAAGTATCTTAAAACCTATGGATTGCTATGTCTCTGAAAGAGAATCAAGTGTGTGTACAGGGGCATAAACGCAGCAGTGATAGGATTGGAGAGGTTCGGTGAGCAAATGAAGTCCCTTTGAAGTCATATTGCATGGTACCCATTCCACGGGTCTCAACTCTCCAGGTTTAAGGTATTCTTCCTTCAGCTAAAACATGCATGTGGAACCCAGAGTATGATCAACCGTGTGATCGGGAGACGTGTTCCAATATGTCTCAGTTTTCGTCCCCTGGTACTCGGGTGCAACATTCCAGACGCTTTACTAACACTCTCCCGACTTGGAGAGTCAGTGCCTTTAACCTCCTGTTTGGCCCAGTTTGCAATTTCTGCGGAAGATGAACAGGAATAGGGAGAACCAATGACAGACTAGCTGGAGGTGTCTGGACGGGCAAATTTAACTCTCATTTCCCACCAGGAAGAGGAATTAACCAAAGGCTCAGCGTGCCGTGCCGGAACCAGATTAGGGCCTGAAGCCATCCTGCGGGGTTGCGGCCAGCTCACGAGAAAGCGAGTTGAAGAAAGGAGCTCAGGGGCACTGTAATTCACAAACCTGCAGAGTTATAAATGACAGCTATCGTCCAAAAATATACTGAAGTAAGGCTGCCAAGAGGACTTGAAAGCGGGGCAGAATTGCAGGAAACCGATTTCAGGAGGTAGACTGGAATTGCATTGAAAGCATAGGAAAAGAGGCAGAACGTCCACAATGATGCACTTGGCCATAAAGGGCGTAAGCGTTTTTTCCTGAATATATTCAGGAAAAAACGGATATGCCCTTTTTGGCCAACCAAGCAAGCTTGCAAAGGAAATCTGCACTACAATGAAGTCTCACTTCCCCCCGGTCAAAAGGGCCATCTGAAAAAAGTGTAAAATCCAGAAAGGCAGGACAGGCCATGGAGAACTGGGAGCCTTGTTATGCTGATGGGCGGGATGTCAATTGCCAACAGCCACTCGGGAGAAGTGTATGGTGTTTCCTGAAACATCTAAAAAACAAAGCAACAGAGCCTAGGGCACTTCCACTTATGGTCCTATAGCTTAGGGAAATTAAAATCAAAAGACACAGCCACCCCAAAGGTTGGGACGGCTCTGTTTACAAGAACGTGGTTTACGGTACAAGTTCAGTATCGCAGAAAGTGAAAAATGGATAAAGAAGTTGTGGTACTTACGTACAATGCAGTATCACTCAGCAATGAAATCTATGTCATCAGGCCCGTAGCAGCATAATGAGTGGATTCAGGTACGATGATTCTAACTGAAATAAGTCACACAGGAAAAGAAACATCATAAGATATCACTAATACACGGAATGTAAACTTGGCTACACAGGAACTGAATTACAAAACAGAACAGGGTCTCAAATTTAGAAACCCAACTTATGCTTGCTTAAGGGGAAAGGTGAGTTGGGGTGCTGCATAAAACCAGAGATTGAAATGAGCACAGATAAAGTTCCTTAAGCCAAATATGGAATAGACAAGAGCTACTCCTTGCTCAACGAAATGGACTCAACACCCCATATTAAATGCCTAAGAGTGTACCTGACTAGGAAGTATCTTAAAACCTATGGATTGCTATGTCTCTGAAAGAGAATCAAGTGTGTGTACAGGGGCATAAACGCAGCAGTGATAGGATTGGAGAGGTTCGGTGAGCAAATGAAGACCCTATGAAGTCATATTGCATGGTACCCATTCCACGGGTCTCAACTCTCCAGGTTTAAGGTATTCTTCCTTCAGCTAAAACATGCATGTGGAACCCAGAGTATGATCAACCGTGTGATCGGGAGACGTGTTCCAATATGTCTCAGTTTTCGTCCCCTGGTACTCGGGTGCAACATTCCAGACGCTTTACTAACACTCTCCCGACTTGGAGAGTCAGTGCCTTTAACCTCCTGTTTGGCCCAGTTTGCAATTTCTGCGGAAGATGAACAGGAATAGGGAGAACCAATGACAGACTAGCTGGAGGTGTCTGGACGGGCAAATTTAACTCTCATTTCCCACCAGGAAGAGGAATTAACCAAAGGCTCAGCGTGCCGTGCCGGAACCAGATTAGGGCCTGAAGCCATCCTGCGGGGTTGCGGCCAGCTCACGAGAAAGCGAGTTGAAGAAAGGAGCTCAGGGGCACTGTAATTCACAAACCTGCAGAGTTATAAATGACAGCTATCGTCCAAAAATATACTGAAGTAAGGCTGCCAAGAGGACTTGAAAGCGGGGCAGAATTGCAGGAAACCGATTTCAGGAGGTAGACTGGAATTGCATTTAAAGCATAGGAAAAGAGGCAGAACGTCCACAATGATGCACTTGGCCAAAAAGGGCGTATGCGTTTTTTCCTGAATATATTCAGGAAAAAACGCATACGCCCTTTTTGGCCAACCAAGCAAGCTTGCAAAGGAAATCTGCACTACAATGAAGTCTCACTTCCCCCCGGTCAAAAGGGCCATCTGAAAAAAGTGTAAAATCCAGAAAGGCAGGACAGGCCATGGAGAACTGGGAGCCTTGTTATGCTGATGGGCGGGATGTCAATTGCCAACAGCCACTCGGGAGAAGTGTATGGTGTTTCCTGAAACATCTAAAAAACAAAGCAACAGAGCCTAGGGCACTTCCACTTATGGTCCTATAGCTTAGGGAAATTAAAATCAAAAGACACAGCCACCCCAAAGGTTGGGACGGCTCTGTTTACAAGAACCTGGTTTACGGTACAAGTTCAGTATCGCAGAAAGTGAAAAATGGATAAAGAAGTTGTGGTACTTACGTACAATGCAGTATCACTCAGCAATGAAATCTATGTCATCAGGCCCGTAGCAGCATAATGAGTGGATTCAGGTACGATGATTCTAACTGAAATAAGTCACACAGGAAAAGAAACATCATAAGATATCACTAATACACGGAATGTAAACTTGGCTACACAGGAACTGAATTACAAAACAGAACAGGGTCTCAAATTTAGAAACCCAACTTATGCTTGCTTAAGGGGAAAGGTGAGTTGGGGTGCTGCATAAAACCAGAGATTGAAATGAGCACAGATAAAGTTCCTTAAGCCAAATATGGAATAGACAAGAGCTACTCCTTGCTCAACGAAATGGACTCAACACCCCATATTAAATGCCTAAGAGTGTACCTGACTAGGAAGTATCTTAAAACCTATGGATTGCTATGTCTCTGAAAGAGAATCAAGTGTGTGTACAGGGGCATAAACGCAGCAGTGATAGGATTGTAGAGGTTCGGTGAGCAAATGAAGACCCTATGAAGTCATATTGCATGGTACCCATTCCACGGGTCTCAACTCTCCAGGTTTAAGGTATTCTTCCTTCAGCTAAAACATACATGTGGAACCCAGAGTATGATCAACCGTGTGATCGGGAGACGTGTTCCAATATGTCTCAGTTTTCGTCCCCTGGTACTCGGGTGCAACATTCCAGACGCTTTACTAACACTCTCCCGACTTGGAGAGTCAGTGCCTTTAACCTCCTGTTTGGCCCAGTTTGCAATTTCTGCGGAAGATGAACAGGAATAGGGAGAACCAATGACAGACTAGCTGGAGGTGTCTGGACGGGCAAATTTAACTCTCATTTCCCACCAGGAAGAGGAATTAACCAAAGGCTCAGCGTGCCGTGCCGGAACCAGATTAGGGCCTGAAGCCATCCTGCGGGGTTGCGGCCAGCTCACGAGAAAGCGAGTTGAAGAAAGGAGCTCAGGGGCACTGTAATTCACAAACCTGCAGAGTTATAAATGACAGCTATCGTCCAAAAATATACTGAAGTAAGGCTGCCAAGAGGACTTGAAAGCGGGGCAGAATTGCAGGAAACCAATTTCAGGAGGTAGACTGGAATTGCATTTAAAGCATAGGAAAAGAGGCAGAACGTCCACAATGATGCACTTGGCCAAAAAGTGCGTATGCGTTTTTTCCTGAATATATTCAGGAAAAAACGCATACGCCCTTTTTGGCCAACCAAGCAAGCTTGCAAAGGAAATCTGCACTACAATGAAGTCTCACTTCCCCCCGGTCAAAAGGGCCATCTGAAAAAAGTGTAAAATCCAGAAAGGCAGGACAGGCCATGGAGAACTGGGAGCCTTGTTATGCTGATGGGCGGGATGTCAATTGCCAACAGCCACTCGGGAGAAGTGTATGGTGTTTCCTGAAACATCTAAAAAACAAAGCAACAGAGCCTAGGGCACTTCCACTTATGGTCCTATAGCTTAGGGAAATTAAAATCAAAAGACACAGCCACCCCAAAGGTTGGGACGGCTCTGTTTACAAGAACCTGGTTTACGGTACAAGTTCAGTATCGCAGAAAGTGAAAAATGGATAAAGAAGTTGTGGTACTTACGTACAATGCAGTATCACTCAGCAATGAAATCTATGTCATCAGGCCCGTAGCAGCATAATGAGTGGATTCAGGTACGATGATTGTAACTGAAATAAGTCACACAGGAAAAGAAACATCATAAGATATCACTAATACACGGAATGTAAACTTGGCTACACAGGAACTGAATTACAAAACAGAACAGGGTCTCAAATTTAGAAACCCAACTTATGCTTGCTTAAGGGGAAAGGTGAGTTGGGGTGCTGCATAAAACCAGAGATTGAAATGAGCACAGATAAAGTTCCTTAAGCCAAATATGGAATAGACAAGAGCTACTCCTTGCTCAACGAAATGGACTCAACACCCCATATTAAATGCCTAAGAGTGTACCTGACTAGGAAGTATCTTAAAACCTATGGATTGCTATGTCTCTGAAAGAGAATCAAGTGTGTGTACAGGGGCATAAACGCAGCAGTGATAGGATTGGAGAGGTTCGGTGAGCAAATGAAGACCCTTTGAAGTCATATTGCATGGTACCCATTCCACGGGTCTCAACTCTCCAGGTTTAAGGTATTCTTCCTTCAGCTAAAACATGCATGTGGAACCCAGAGTATGATCAACCGTGTGATCGGGAGACGTGTTCCAATATGTCTCAGTTTTCGTCCCCTGGTACTCGGGTGCAACATTCCAGACGCTTTACTAACACTCTCCCGACTTGGAGAGTCAGTGCCTTTAACCTCCTGTTTGGCCCAGTTTGCAATTTCTGCGGAAGATGAACAGGAATAGGGAGAACCAATGACAGACTAGCTGGAGGTGTCTGGACGGGCAAATTTAACTCTCATTTCCCACCAGGAAGAGGAATTAACCAAAGGCTCAGCGTGCCGTGCCGGAACCAGATTAGGGCCTGAAGCCATCCTGCGGGGTTGCGGCCAGCTCACGAGAAAGCGAGTTGAAGAAAGGAGCTCAGGGGCACTGTAATTCACAAACCTGCAGAGTTATAAATGACAGCTATCGTCCAAAAATATACTGAAGTAAGGCTGCCAAGAGGACTTGAAAGCGGGGCAGAATTGCAGGAAACCGATTTCAGGAGGTAGACTGGAATTGCATTTAAAGCATAGGAAAAGAGGCAGAACGTCCACAATGATGCACTTGGCCAAAAAGGGCGTATGCGTTTTTTCCTGAATATATTCAGGAAAAAACGCATACGCCCTTTTTGGCCAACCAAGCAAGCTTGCAAAGGAAATCTGCACTACAGTGAAGTCTCACTTCCCCCCGGTCAAAAGGGCCATCTGAAAAAGGTGTAAAATCCAGAAAGGCAGGACAGGCCATGGAGAACTGGGAGCCTTGTTATGCTGATGGGCGGGATGTAAATTGCCAACAGCCACTGGGGAGAAGTGTATGGTGTTTCCTGAAACATCTAAAAAACAAAGCAACAGAGCCTAGGGCACTTCCACTTATGGTCCTATAGCTTAGGGAAATTAAAATCAAAAGACACAGCCACCCCAAAGGTTGGGACGGCTCTGTTTACAAGAACCTGGTTTACGGTACAAGTTCAGTATCGCAGAAAGTGAAAAATGGATAAAGAAGTTGTGGTACTTACGTACAATGCAGTATCACTCAGCAATGAAATCTATGTCATCAGGCCCGTAGCAGCATAATGAGTGGATTCAGGTACGATGATTCTAACTGAAATAAGTCACACAGAAAAAGAAACATCATAAGATATCACTAATACACGGAATGTAAACTTGGCTACACAGGAACTGAATTACAAAACAGAACAGGGTCTCAAATTTAGAAACCCAACTTATGCTTGCTTAAGGGGAAAGGTGAGTTGGGGTGCTGCATAAAACCAGAGATTGAAATGAGCACAGATAAAGTTCCTTAAGCCAAATATGGAATAGACAAGAGCTACTCCTTGCTCAACGAAATGGACTCAACACCCCATATTAAATGCCTAAGAGTGTACCTGACTAGGAAGTATCTTAAAACCTATGGATTGCTATGTCTCTGAAAGAGAATCAAGTGTGTGTACAGGGGCATAAACGCAGCAGTGATAGGATTGGAGAGGTTCGGTGAGCAAATGAAGACCCTTTGAAGTCATATTGCATGGTACCCATTCCACGGGTCTCAACTCTCCAGGTTTAAGGTATTCTTCCTTCAGCTAAAACATGCATGTGGAACCCAGAGTATGATCAACCGTGTGATCGGGAGACGTGTTCCAATATGTCTCAGTTTTCGTCCCCTGGTACTCGGGTGCAACATTCCAGACGCTTTACTAACACTCTCCCGACTTGGAGAGTCAGTGCCTTTAACCTCCTGTTTGGCCCAGTTTGCAATTTCTGCGGAAGATGAACAGGAATAGGGAGAACCAATGACAGACTAGCTGGAGGTGTCTGGACGGGCAAATTTAACTCTCATTTCCCACCAGGAAGAGAAAATAACCAAAGGCTCAGCGTGCCGTGCCGGAACCAGATTAGGGCCTGAAGCCATCCTGCGGGGTTGCGGCCAGCTCACGAGAAAGCGAGTTGAAGAAAGGAGCTCAGGGGCACTGTAATTCACAAACCTGCAGAGTTATAAATGACAGCTATCGTCCAAAAATATACTGAAGTAAGGCTGCCAAGAGGACTTGAAAGCGGGGCAGAATTGCAGGAAACCGATTTCAGGAGGTAGACTGGAATTGCATTTAAAGCATAGGAAAAGAGGCAGAACGTCCACAATGATGCACTTGGCCAAAAAGGGCGTATGCGTTTTTTCCTGAATATATTCAGGAAAAAACGCATACGCCCTTTTTGGCCAACCAAGCAAGCTTGCAAAGGAAATCTGCACTACAATGAAGTCTCACTTCCCCCCGGTCAAAAGGGCCATCTGAAAAAAGTGTAAAATCCAGAAAGGCAGGACAGGCCATGAAGAACTGGGAGCCTTGTTATGCTGATGGGCGGGATGTAAATTGCCAACAGCCACTCGGGAGAAGTGTATGGTGTTTCCTGAAACATCTAAAAAACAAAGCAACAGAGCCTAGGGCACTTCCACTTATGGTCCTATAGCTTAGGGAAATTAAAATCAAAAGACACAGCCACCCCAAAGGTTGGGACGGCTCTGTTTACAAGAACCTGGTTTACGGTACAAGTTCAGTATCGCAGAAAGTGAAAAATGGATAAAGAAGTTGTGGTACTTACGTACAATGCAGTATCACTCAGCAATGAAATCTATGTCATCAGGCCCGTAGCAGCATAATGAGTGGATTCAGGTACGATGATTCTAACTGAAATAAGTCACACAGGAAAAGAAACATCATAAGATATCACTAATACACGGAATGTAAACTTGGCTACACAGGAACTGAATTACAAAACAGAACAGGGTCTCAAATTTAGAAACCCAACTTATGCTTGCTTAAGGGGAAAGGTGAGTTGGGGTGCTGCATAAAACCAGAGATTGAAATGAGCACAGATAAAGTTCCTTAAGCCAAATATGGAATAGACAAGAGCTACTCCTTGCTCAACGAAATGGACTCAACACCCCATATTAAATGCCTAAGAGTGTACCTGACTAGGAAGTATCTTAAAACCTATGGATTGCTATGTCTCTGAAAGAGAATCAAGTGTGTGTACAGGGGCATAAACGCAGCAGTGATAGGATTGGAGAGGTTCGGTGAGCAAATGAAGTCCCTTTGAAGTCATATTGCATGGTACCCATTCCACGGGTCTCAACTCTCCAGGTTTAAGGTATTCTTCCTTCAGCTAAAACATGCATGTGGAACCCAGAGTATGATCAACCGTGTGATCGGGAGACGTGTTCCAATATGTCTCAGTTTTCGTCCCCTGGTACTCGGGTGCAACATTCCAGACGCTTTACTAACACTCTCCCGACTTGGAGAGTCAGTGCCTTTAACCTCCTGTTTGGCCCAGTTTGCAATTTCTGCGGAAGATGAACAGGAATAGGGAGAACCAATGACAGACTAGCTGGAGGTGTCTGGACGGGCAAATTTAACTCTCATTTCCCACCAGGAAGAGGAATTAACCAAAGGCTCAGCGTGCCGTGCCGGAACCAGATTAGGGCCTGAAGCCATCCTGCGGGGTTGCGGCCAGCTCACGAGAAAGCGAGTTGAAGAAAGGAGCTCAGGGGCACTGTAATTCACAAACCTGCAGAGTTATAAATGACAGCTATCGTCCAAAAATATACTGAAGTAAGGCTGCCAAGAGGACTTGAAAGCGGGGCAGAATTGCAGGAAACCGATTTCAGGAGGTAGACTGGAATTGCATTGAAAGCATAGGAAAAGAGGCAGAACGTCCACAATGATGCACTTGGCCATAAAGGGCGTAAGCGTTTTTTCCTGAATATATTCAGGAAAAAACGGATATGCCCTTTTTGGCCAACCAAGCAAGCTTGCAAAGGAAATCTGCACTACAATGAAGTCTCACTTCCCCCCGGTCAAAAGGGCCATCTGAAAAAAGTGTAAAATCCAGAAAGGCAGGACAGGCCATGGAGAACTGGGAGCCTTGTTATGCTGATGGGCGGGATGTCAATTGCCAACAGCCACTCGGGAGAAGTGTATGGTGTTTCCTGAAACATCTAAAAAACAAAGCAACAGAGCCTAGGGCACTTCCACTTATGGTCCTATAGCTTAGGGAAATTAAAATCAAAAGACACAGCCACCCCAAAGGTTGGGACGGCTCTGTTTACAAGAACCTGGTTTACGGTACAAGTTCAGTATCGCAGAAAGTGAAAAATGGATAAAGAAGTTGTGGTACTTACGTACAATGCAGTATCACTCAGCAATGAAATCTATGTCATCAGGCCCGTAGCAGCATAATGAGTGGATTCAGGTACGATGATTCTAACTGAAATAAGTCACACAGGAAAAGAAACATCATAAGATATCACTAATACACGGAATGTAAACTTGGCTACACAGGAACTGAATTACAAAACAGAACAGGGTCTCAAATTTAGAAACCCAACTTATGCTTGCTTAAGGGGAAAGGTGAGTTGGGGTGCTGCATAAAACCAGAGATTGAAATGAGCACAGATAAAGTTCCTTAAGCCAAATATGGAATAGACAAGAGCTACTCCTTGCTCAACGAAATGGACTCAACACCCCATATTAAATGCCTAAGAGTGTACCTGACTAGGAAGTATCTTAAAACCTATGGATTGCTATGTCTCTGAAAGAGAATCAAGTGTGTGTACAGGGGCATAAACGCAGCAGTGATAGGATTGGAGAGGTTCGGTGAGCAAATGAAGACCCTATGAAGTCATATTGCATGGTACCCATTCCACGGGTCTCAACTCTCCAGGTTTAAGGTATTCTTCCTTCAGCTAAAACATGCATGTGGAACCCAGAGTATGATCAACCGTGTGATCGGGAGACGTGTTCCAATATGTCTCAGTTTTCGTCCCCTGGTACTCGGGTGCAACATTCCAGACGCTTTACTAACACTCTCCCGACTTGGAGAGTCAGTGCCTTTAACCTCCTGTTTGGCCCAGTTTGCAATTTCTGCGGAAGATGAACAGGAATAGGGAGAACCAATGACAGACTAGCTGGAGGTGTCTGGACGGGCAAATTTAACTCTCATTTCCCACCAGGAAGAGGAATTAACCAAAGGCTCAGCGTGCCGTGCCGGAACCAGATTAGGGCCTGAAGCCATCCTGCGGGGTTGCGGCCAGCTCACGAGAAAGCGAGTTGAAGAAAGGAGCTCAGGGGCACTGTAATTCACAAACCTGCAGAGTTATAAATGACAGCTATCGTCCAAAAATATACTGAAGTAAGGCTGCCAAGAGGACTTGAAAGCGGGGCAGAATTGCAGGAAACCGATTTCAGGAGGTAGACTGGAATTGCATTTAAAGCATAGGAAAAGAGGCAGAACGTCCACAATGATGCACTTGGCCAAAAAGGGCGTATGCGTTTTTTCCTGAATATATTCAGGAAAAAACGCATACGCCCTTTTTGGCCAACCAAGCAAGCTTGCAAAGGAAATCTGCACTACAGTGAAGTCTCACTTCCCCCCGGTCAAAAGGGCCATCTGAAAAAAGTGTAAAATCCAGAAAGGCAGGACAGGCCATGGAGAACTGGGAGCCTTGTTATGCTGATGGGCGGGATGTAAATTGCCAACAGCCACTGGGGAGAAGTATATGGTGTTTCCTGAAACATCTAAAAAACAAAGCAACAGAGCCTAGGGCACTTCCACTTATGGTCCTATAGCTTAGGGAAATTAAAATCAAAAGACACAGCCACCCCAAAGGTTGGGACGGCTCTGTTTACAAGAACCTGGTTTACGGTACAAGTTCAGTATCGCAGAAAGTGAAAAATGGATAAAGAAGTTGTGGTACTTACGTACAATGCAGTATCACTCAGCAATGAAATCTATGTCATCAGGCCCGTAGCAGCATAATGAGTGGATTCAGGTACGATGATTCTAACTGAAATAAGTCACACAGAAAAAGAAACATCATAAGATATCACTAATACACGGAATGTAAACTTGGCTACACAGGAACTGAATTACAAAACAGAACAGGGTCTCAAATTTAGAAACCCAACTTATGCTTGCTTAAGGGGAAAGGTGAGTTGGGGTGCTGCATAAAACCAGAGATTGAAATGAGCACAGATAAAGTTCCTTAAGCCAAATATGGAATAGACAAGAGCTACTCCTTGCTCAACGAAATGGACTCAACACCCCATATTAAATGCCTAAGAGTGTACCTGACTAGGAAGTATCTTAAAACCTATGGATTGCTATGTCTCTGAAAGAGAATCAAGTGTGTGTACAGGGGCATAAACGCAGCAGTGATAGGATTGGAGAGGTTCGGTGAGCAAATGAAGACCCTTTGAAGTCATATTGCATGGTACCCATTCCACGGGTCTCAACTCTCCAGGTTTAAGGTATTCTTCCTTCAGCTAAAACATGCATGTGGAACCCAGAGTATGATCAACCGTGTGATCGGGAGACGTGTTCCAATATGTCTCAGTTTTCGTCCCCTGGTACTCGGGTGCAACATTCCAGACGCTTTACTAACACTCTCCCGACTTGGAGAGTCAGTGCCTTTAACCTCCTGTTTGGCCCAGTTTGCAATTTCTGCGGAAGATGAACAGGAATAGGGAGAACCAATGACAGACTAGCTGGAGGTGTCTGGACGGGCAAATTTAACTCTCATTTCCCACCAGGAAGAGAAAATAACCAAAGGCTCAGCGTGCCGTGCCGGAACCAGATTAGGGCCTGAAGCCATCCTGCGGGGTTGCGGCCAGCTCACGAGAAAGCGAGTTGAAGAAAGGAGCTCAGGGGCACTGTAATTCACAAACCTGCAGAGTTATAAATGACAGCTATCGTCCAAAAATATACTGAAGTAAGGCTGCCAAGAGGACTTGAAAGCGGGGCAGAATTGCAGGAAACCGATTTCAGGAGGTAGACTGGAATTGCATTTAAAGCATAGGAAAAGAGGCAGAACGTCCACAATGATGCACTTGGCCAAAAAGGGCGTATGCGTTTTTTCCTGAATATATTCAGGAAAAAACGCATACGCCCTTTTTGGCCAACCAAGCAAGCTTGCAAAGGAAATCTGCACTACAATGAAGTCTCACTTCCCCCCGGTCAAAAGGGCCATCTGAAAAAAGTGTAAAATCCAGAAAGGCAGGACAGGCCATGAAGAACTGGGAGCCTTGTTATGCTGATGGGCGGGATGTAAATTGCCAACAGCCACTCGGGAGAAGTGTATGGTGTTTCCTGAAACATCTAAAAAACAAAGCAACAGAGCCTAGGGCACTTCCACTTATGGTCCTATAGCTTAGGGAAATTAAAATCAAAAGACACAGCCACCCCAAAGGTTGGGACGGCTCTGTTTACAAGAACCTGGTTTACGGTACAAGTTCAGTATCGCAGAAAGTGAAAAATGGATAAAGAAGTTGTGGTACTTACGTACAATGCAGTATCACTCAGCAATGAAATCTATGTCATCAGGCCCGTAGCAGCATAATGAGTGGATTCAGGTACGATGATTCTAACTGAAATAAGTCACACAGGAAAAGAAACATCATAAGATATCACTAATACACGGAATGTAAACTTGGCTACACAGGAACTGAATTACAAAACAGAACAGGGTCTCAAATTTAGAAACCCAACTTATGCTTGCTTAAGGGGAAAGGTGAGTTGGGGTGCTGCATAAAACCAGAGATTGAAATGAGCACAGATAAAGTTCCTTAAGCCAAATATGGAATAGACAAGAGCTACTCCTTGCTCAACGAAATGGACTCAACACCCCATATTAAATGCCTAAGAGTGTACCTGACTAGGAAGTATCTTAAAACCTATGGATTGCTATGTCTCTGAAAGAGAATCAAGTGTGTGTACAGGGGCATAAACGCAGCAGTGATAGGATTGGAGAGGTTCGGTGAGCAAATGAAGTCCCTTTGAAGTCATATTGCATGGTACCCATTCCACGGGTCTCAACTCTCCAGGTTTAAGGTATTCTTCCTTCAGCTAAAACATGCATGTGGAACCCAGAGTATGATCAACCGTGTGATCGGGAGACGTGTTCCAATATGTCTCAGTTTTCGTCCCCTGGTACTCGGGTGCAACATTCCAGACGCTTTACTAACACTCTCCCGACTTGGAGAGTCAGTGCCTTTAACCTCCTGTTTGGCCCAGTTTGCAATTTCTGCGGAAGATGAACAGGAATAGGGAGAACCAATGACAGACTAGCTGGAGGTGTCTGGACGGGCAAATTTAACTCTCATTTCCCACCAGGAAGAGGAATTAACCAAAGGCTCAGCGTGCCGTGCCGGAACCAGATTAGGGCCTGAAGCCATCCTGCGGGGTTGCGGCCAGCTCACGAGAAAGCGAGTTGAAGAAAGGAGCTCAGGGGCACTGTAATTCACAAACCTGCAGAGTTATAAATGACAGCTATCGTCCAAAAATATACTGAAGTAAGGCTGCCAAGAGGACTTGAAAGCGGGGCAGAATTGCAGGAAACCGATTTCAGGAGGTAGACTGGAATTGCATTGAAAGCATAGGAAAAGAGGCAGAACGTCCACAATGATGCACTTGGCCATAAAGGGCGTAAGCGTTTTTTCCTGAATATATTCAGGAAAAAACGGATACGCCCTTTTTGGCCAACCAAGCAAGCTTGCAAAGGAAATCTGCACTACAATGAAGTCTCACTTCCCCCCGGTCAAAAGGGCCATCTGAAAAAAGTGTAAAATCCAGAAAGGCAGGACAGGCCATGGAGAACTGGGAGCCTTGTTATGCTGATGGGCGGGATGTCAATTGCCAACAGCCACTCGGGAGAAGTGTATGGTGTTTCCTGAAACATCTAAAAAACAAAGCAACAGAGCCTAGGGCACTTCCACTTATGGTCCTATAGCTTAGGGAAATTAAAATCAAAAGACACAGCCACCCCAAAGGTTGGGACGGCTCTGTTTACAAGAACCTGGTTTACGGTACAAGTTCAGTATCGCAGAAAGTGAAAAATGGATAAAGAAGTTGTGGTACTTACGTACAATGCAGTATCACTCAGCAATGAAATCTATGTCATCAGGCCCGTAGCAGCATAATGAGTGGATTCAGGTACGATGATTCTAACTGAAATAAGTCACACAGGAAAAGAAACATCATAAGATATCACTAATACACGGAATGTAAACTTGGCTACACAGGAACTGAATTACAAAACAGAACAGGGTCTCAAATTTAGAAACCCAACTTATGCTTGCTTAAGGGGAAAGGTGAGTTGGGGTGCTGCATAAAACCAGAGATTGAAATGAGCACAGATAAAGTTCCTTAAGCCAAATATGGAATAGACAAGAGCTACTCCTTGCTCAACGAAATGGACTCAACACCCCATATTAAATGCCTAAGAGTGTACCTGACTAGGAAGTATCTTAAAACCTATGGATTGCTATGTCTCTGAAAGAGAATCAAGTGTGTGTACAGGGGCATAAACGCAGCAGTGATAGGATTGGAGAGGTTCGGTGAGCAAATGAAGACCCTATGAAGTCATATTGCATGGTACCCATTCCACGGGTCTCAACTCTCCAGGTTTAAGGTATTCTTCCTTCAGCTAAAACATGCATGTGGAACCCAGAGTATGATCAACCGTGTGATCGGGAGACGTGTTCCAATATGTCTCAGTTTTCGTCCCCTGGTACTCGGGTGCAACATTCCAGACGCTTTACTAACACTCTCCCGACTTGGAGAGTCAGTGCCTTTAACCTCCTGTTTGGCCCAGTTTGCAATTTCTGCGGAAGATGAACAGGAATAGGGAGAACCAATGACAGACTAGCTGGAGGTGTCTGGACGGGCAAATTTAACTCTCATTTCCCACCAGGAAGAGGAATTAACCAAAGGCTCAGCGTGCCGTGCCGGAACCAGATTAGGGCCTGAAGCCATCCTGCGGGGTTGCGGCCAGCTCACGAGAAAGCGAGTTGAAGAAAGGAGCTCAGGGGCACTGTAATTCACAAACCTGCAGAGTTATAAATGACAGCTATCGTCCAAAAATATACTGAAGTAAGGCTGCCAAGAGGACTTGAAAGCGGGGCAGAATTGCAGGAAACCGATTTCAGGAGGTAGACTGGAATTGCATTTAAAGCATAGGAAAAGAGGCAGAACGTCCACAATGATGCACTTGGCCAAAAAGGGCGTATGCGTTTTTTCCTGAATATATTCAGGAAAAAACGCATACGCCCTTTTTGGCCAACCAAGCAAGCTTGCAAAGGAAATCTGCACTACAATGAAGTCTCACTTCCCCCCGGTCAAAAGGGCCATCTGAAAAAAGTGTAAAATCCAGAAAGGCAGGACAGGCCATGGAGAACTGGGAGCCTTGTTATGCTGATGGGCGGGATGTAAATTGCCAACAGCCACTGGGGAGAAGTATATGGTGTTTCCTGAAACATCTAAAAAACAAAGCAACAGAGCCTAGGGCACTTCCACTTATGGTCCTATAGCTTAGGGAAATTAAAATCAAAAGACACAGCCACCCCAAAGGTTGGGACGGCTCTGTTTACAAGAACCTGGTTTACGGTACAAGTTCAGTATCGCAGAAAGTGAAAAATGGATAAAGAAGTTGTGGTACTTACGTACAATGCAGTATCACTCAGCAATGAAATCTATGTCATCAGGCCCGTAGCAGCATAATGAGTGGATTCAGGTACGATGATTCTAACTGAAATAAGTCACACAGAAAAAGAAACATCATAAGATATCACTAATACACGGAATGTAAACTTGGCTACACAGGAACTGAATTACAAAACAGAACAGGGTCTCAAATTTAGAAACCCAACTTATGCTTGCTTAAGGGGAAAGGTGAGTTGGGGTGCTGCATAAAACCAGAGATTGAAATGAGCACAGATAAAGTTCCTTAAGCCAAATATGGAATAGACAAGAGCTACTCCTTGCTCAACGAAATGGACTCAACACCCCATATTAAATGCCTAAGAGTGTACCTGACTAGGAAGTATCTTAAAACCTATGGATTGCTATGTCTCTGAAAGAGAATCAAGTGTGTGTACAGGGGCATAAACGCAGCAGTGATAGGATTGGAGAGGTTCGGTGAGCAAATGAAGACCCTTTGAAGTCATATTGCATGGTACCCATTCCACGGGTCTCAACTCTCCAGGTTTAAGGTATTCTTCCTTCAGCTAAAACATGCATGTGGAACCCAGAGTATGATCAACCGTGTGATCGGGAGACGTGTTCCAATATGTCTCAGTTTTCGTCCCCTGGTACTCGGGTGCAACATTCCAGACGCTTTACTAACACTCTCCCGACTTGGAGAGTCAGTGCCTTTAACCTCCTGTTTGGCCCAGTTTGCAATTTCTGCGGAAGATGAACAGGAATAGGGAGAACCAATGACAGACTAGCTGGAGGTGTCTGGACGGGCAAATTTAACTCTCATTTCCCACCAGGAAGAGGAATTAACCAAAGGCTCAGCGTGCCGTGCCGGAACCAGATTAGGGCCTGAAGCCATCCTGCGGGGTTGCGGCCAGCTCACGAGAAAGCGAGTTGAAGAAAGGAGCTCAGGGGCACTGTAATTCACAAACCTGCAGAGTTATAAATGACAGCTATCGTCCAAAAATATACTGAAGTAAGGCTGCCAAGAGGACTTGAAAGCGGGGCAGAATTGCAGGAAACCGATTTCAGGAGGTAGACTGGAATTGCATTGAAAGCATAGGAAAAGAGGCAGAACGTCCACAATGATGCACTTGGCCATAAAGGGCGTAAGCGTTTTTTCCTGAATATATTCAGGAAAAAACGGATATGCCCTTTTTGGCCAACCAAGCAAGCTTGCAAAGGAAATCTGCACTACAATGAAGTCTCACTTCCCCCCGGTCAAAAGGGCCATCTGAAAAAAGTGTAAAATCCAGAAAGGCAGGACAGGCCATGGAGAACTGGGAGCCTTGTTATGCTGATGGGCGGGATGTCAATTGCCAACAGCCACTCGGGAGAAGTGTATGGTGTTTCCTGAAACATCTAAAAAACAAAGCAACAGAGCCTAGGGCACTTCCACTTATGGTCCTATAGCTTAGGGAAATTAAAATCAAAAGACACAGCCACCCCAAAGGTTGGGACGGCTCTGTTTACAAGAACCTGGTTTACGGTACAAGTTCAGTATCGCAGAAAGTGAAAAATGGATAAAGAAGTTGTGGTACTTACGTACAATGCAGTATCACTCAGCAATGAAATCTATGTCATCAGGCCCGTAGCAGCATAATGAGTGGATTCAGGTACGATGATTCTAACTGAAATAAGTCACACAGGAAAAGAAACATCATAAGATATCACTAATACACGGAATGTAAACTTGGCTACACAGGAACTGAATTACAAAACAGAACAGGGTCTCAAATTTAGAAACCCAACTTATGCTTGCTTAAGGGGAAAGGTGAGTTGGGGTGCTGCATAAAACCAGAGATTGAAATGAGCACAGATAAAGTTCCTTAAGCCAAATATGGAATAGACAAGAGCTACTCCTTGCTCAACGAAATGGACTCAACACCCCATATTAAATGCCTAAGAGTGTACCTGACTAGGAAGTATCTTAAAACCTATGGATTGCTATGTCTCTGAAAGAGAATCAAGTGTGTGTACAGGGGCATAAACGCAGCAGTGATAGGATTGGAGAGGTTCGGTGAGCAAATGAAGACCCTATGAAGTCATATTGCATGGTACCCATTCCACGGGTCTCAACTCTCCAGGTTTAAGGTATTCTTCCTTCAGCTAAAACATGCATGTGGAACCCAGAGTATGATCAACCGTGTGATCGGGAGACGTGTTCCAATATGTCTCAGTTTTCGTCCCCTGGTACTCGGGTGCAACATTCCAGACGCTTTACTAACACTCTCCCGACTTGGAGAGTCAGTGCCTTTAACCTCCTGTTTGGCCCAGTTTGCAATTTCTGCGGAAGATGAACAGGAATAGGGAGAACCAATGACAGACTAGCTGGAGGTGTCTGGACGGGCAAATTTAACTCTCATTTCCCACCAGGAAGAGGAATTAACCAAAGGCTCAGCGTGCCGTGCCGGAACCAGATTAGGGCCTGAAGCCATCCTGCGGGGTTGCGGCCAGCTCACGAGAAAGCGAGTTGAAGAAAGGAGCTCAGGGGCACTGTAATTCACAAACCTGCAGAGTTATAAATGACAGCTATCGTCCAAAAATATACTGAAGTAAGGCTGCCAAGAGGACTTGAAAGCGGGGCAGAATTGCAGGAAACCGATTTCAGGAGGTAGACTGGAATTGCATTTAAAGCATAGGAAAAGAGGCAGAACGTCCACAATGATGCACTTGGCCAAAAAGGGCGTATGCGTTTTTTCCTGAATATATTCAGGAAAAAACGCATACGCCCTTTTTGGCCAACCAAGCAAGCTTGCAAAGGAAATCTGCACTACAATGAAGTCTCACTTCCCCCCGGTCAAAAGGGCCATCTGAAAAAAGTGTAAAATCCAGAAAGGCAGGACAGGCCATGGAGAACTGGGAGCCTTGTTATGCTGATGGGCGGGATGTAAATTGCCAACAGCCACTGGGGAGAAGTGTATGGTGTTTCCTGAAACATCTAAAAAACAAAGCAACAGAGCCTAGGGCACTTCCACTTATGGTCCTATAGCTTAGGGAAATTAAAATCAAAAGACACAGCCACCCCAAAGGTTGGGACGGCTCTGTTTACAAGAACCTGGTTTACGGTACAAGTTCAGTATCGCAGAAAGTGAAAAATGGATAAAGAAGTTGTGGTACTTACGTACAATGCAGTATCACTCAGCAATGAAATCTATGTCATCAGGCCCGTAGCAGCATAATGAGTGGATTCAGGTACGATGATTCTAACTGAAATAAGTCACACAGGAAAAGAAACATCATAAGATATCACTAATACACGGAATGTAAACTTGGCTACACAGGAACTGAATTACAAAACAGAACAGGGTCTCAAATTTAGAAACCCAACTTATGCTTGCTTAAGGGGAAAGGTGAGTTGGGGTGCTGCATAAAACCAGAGATTGAAATGAGCACAGATAAAGTTCCTTAAGCCAAATATGGAATAGACAAGAGCTACTCCTTGCTCAACGAAATGGACTCAACACCCCATATTAAATGCCTAAGAGTGTACCTGACTAGGAAGTATCTTAAAACCTATGGATTGCTATGTCTCTGAAAGAGAATCAAGTGTGTGTACAGGGGCATAAACGCAGCAGTGATAGGATTGGAGAGGTTCGGTGAGCAAATGAAGTCCCTTTGAAGTCATATTGCATGGTACCCATTCCACGGGTCTCAACTCTCCAGGTTTAAGGTATTCTTCCTTCAGCTAAAACATGCATGTGGAACCCAGAGTATGATCAACCGTGTGATCGGGAGACGTGTTCCAATATGTCTCAGTTTTCGTCCCCTGGTACTCGGGTGCAACATTCCAGACGCTTTACTAACACTCTCCCGACTTGGAGAGTCAGTGCCTTTAACCTCCTGTTTGGCCCAGTTTGCAATTTCTGCGGAAGATGAACAGGAATAGGGAGAACCAATGACAGACTAGCTGGAGGTGTCTGGACGGGCAAATTTAACTCTCATTTCCCACCAGGAAGAGGAATTAACCAAAGGCTCAGCGTGCCGTGCCGGAACCAGATTAGGGCCTGAAGCCATCCTGCGGGGTTGCGGCCAGCTCACGAGAAAGCGAGTTGAAGAAAGGAGCTCAGGGGCACTGTAATTCACAAACCTGCAGAGTTATAAATGACAGCTATCGTCCAAAAATATACTGAAGTAAGGCTGCCAAGAGGACTTGAAAGCGGGGCAGAATTGCAGGAAACCGATTTCAGGAGGTAGACTGGAATTGCATTGAAAGCATAGGAAAAGAGGCAGAACGTCCACAATGATGCACTTGGCCATAAAGGGCGTAAGCGTTTTTTCCTGAATATATTCAGGAAAAAACGGATATGCCCTTTTTGGCCAACCAAGCAAGCTTGCAAAGGAAATCTGCACTACAATGAAGTCTCACTTCCCCCCGGTCAAAAGGGCCATCTGAAAAAAGTGTAAAATCCAGAAAGGCAGGACAGGCCATGGAGAACTGGGAGCCTTGTTATGCTGATGGGCGGGATGTCAATTGCCAACAGCCACTCGGGAGAAGTGTATGGTGTTTCCTGAAACATCTAAAAAACAAAGCAACAGAGCCTAGGGCACTTCCACTTATGGTCCTATAGCTTAGGGAAATTAAAATCAAAAGACACAGCCACCCCAAAGGTTGGGACGGCTCTGTTTACAAGAACCTGGTTTACGGTACAAGTTCAGTATCGCAGAAAGTGAAAAATGGATAAAGAAGTTGTGGTACTTACGTACAATGCAGTATCACTCAGCAATGAAATCTATGTCATCAGGCCCGTAGCAGCATAATGAGTGGATTCAGGTACGATGATTCTAACTGAAATAAGTCACACAGGAAAAGAAACATCATAAGATATCACTAATACACGGAATGTAAACTTGGCTACACAGGAACTGAATTACAAAACAGAACAGGGTCTCAAATTTAGAAACCCAACTTATGCTTGCTTAAGGGGAAAGGTGAGTTGGGGTGCTGCATAAAACCAGAGATTGAAATGAGCACAGATAAAGTTCCTTAAGCCAAATATGGAATAGACAAGAGCTACTCCTTGCTCAACGAAATGGACTCAACACCCCATATTAAATGCCTAAGAGTGTACCTGACTAGGAAGTATCTTAAAACCTATGGATTGCTATGTCTCTGAAAGAGAATCAAGTGTGTGTACAGGGGCATAAACGCAGCAGTGATAGGATTGGAGAGGTTCGGTGAGCAAATGAAGTCCCTTTGAAGTCATATTGCATGGTACCCATTCCACGGGTCTCAACTCTCCAGGTTTAAGGTATTCTTCCTTCAGCTAAAACATGCATGTGGAACCCAGAGTATGATCAACCGTGTGATCGGGAGACGTGTTCCAATATGTCTCAGTTTTCGTCCCCTGGTACTCGGGTGCAACATTCCAGACGCTTTACTAACACTCTCCCGACTTGGAGAGTCAGTGCCTTTAACCTCCTGTTTGGCCCAGTTTGCAATTTCTGCGGAAGATGAACAGGAATAGGGAGAACCAATGACAGACTAGCTGGAGGTGTCTGGACGGGCAAATTTAACTCTCATTTCCCACCAGGAAGAGGAATTAACCAAAGGCTCAGCGTGCCGTGCCGGAACCAGATTAGGGCCTGAAGCCATCCTGCGGGGTTGCGGCCAGCTCACGAGAAAGCGAGTTGAAGAAAGGAGCTCAGGGGCACTGTAATTCACAAACCTGCAGAGTTATAAATGACAGCTATCGTCCAAAAATATACTGAAGTAAGGCTGCCAAGAGGACTTGAAAGCGGGGCAGAATTGCAGGAAACCGATTTCAGGAGGTAGACTGGAATTGCATTGAAAGCATAGGAAAAGAGGCAGAACGTCCACAATGATGCACTTGGCCATAAAGGGCGTAAGCGTTTTTTCCTGAATATATTCAGGAAAAAACGGATATGCCCTTTTTGGCCAACCAAGCAAGCTTGCAAAGGAAATCTGCACTACAATGAAGTCTCACTTCCCCCCGGTCAAAAGGGCCATCTGAAAAAAGTGTAAAATCCAGAAAGGCAGGACAGGCCATGGAGAACTGGGAGCCTTGTTATGCTGATGGGCGGGATGTCAATTGCCAACAGCCACTCGGGAGAAGTGTATGGTGTTTCCTGAAACATCTAAAAAACAAAGCAACAGAGCCTAGGGCACTTCCACTTATGGTCCTATAGCTTAGGGAAATTAAAATCAAAAGACACAGCCACCCCAAAGGTTGGGACGGCTCTGTTTACAAGAACGTGGTTTACGGTACAAGTTCAGTATCGCAGAAAGTGAAAAATGGATAAAGAAGTTGTGGTACTTACGTACAATGCAGTATCACTCAGCAATGAAATCTATGTCATCAGGCCCGTAGCAGCATAATGAGTGGATTCAGGTACGATGATTCTAACTGAAATAAGTCACACAGGAAAAGAAACATCATAAGATATCACTAATACACGGAATGTAAACTTGGCTACACAGGAACTGAATTACAAAACAGAACAGGGTCTCAAATTTAGAAACCCAACTTATGCTTGCTTAAGGGGAAAGGTGAGTTGGGGTGCTGCATAAAACCAGAGATTGAAATGAGCACAGATAAAGTTCCTTAAGCCAAATATGGAATAGACAAGAGCTACTCCTTGCTCAACGAAATGGACTCAACACCCCATATTAAATGCCTAAGAGTGTACCTGACTAGGAAGTATCTTAAAACCTATGGATTGCTATGTCTCTGAAAGAGAATCAAGTGTGTGTACAGGGGCATAAACGCAGCAGTGATAGGATTGGAGAGGTTCGGTGAGCAAATGAAGACCCTATGAAGTCATATTGCATGGTACCCATTCCACGGGTCTCAACTCTCCAGGTTTAAGGTATTCTTCCTTCAGCTAAAACATGCATGTGGAACCCAGAGTATGATCAACCGTGTGATCGGGAGACGTGTTCCAATATGTCTCAGTTTTCGTCCCCTGGTACTCGGGTGCAACATTCCAGACGCTTTACTAACACTCTCCCGACTTGGAGAGTCAGTGCCTTTAACCTCCTGTTTGGCCCAGTTTGCAATTTCTGCGGAAGATGAACAGGAATAGGGAGAACCAATGACAGACTAGCTGGAGGTGTCTGGACGGGCAAATTTAACTCTCATTTCCCACCAGGAAGAGGAATTAACCAAAGGCTCAGCGTGCCGTGCCGGAACCAGATTAGGGCCTGAAGCCATCCTGCGGGGTTGCGGCCAGCTCACGAGAAAGCGAGTTGAAGAAAGGAGCTCAGGGGCACTGTAATTCACAAACCTGCAGAGTTATAAATGACAGCTATCGTCCAAAAATATACTGAAGTAAGGCTGCCAAGAGGACTTGAAAGCGGGGCAGAATTGCAGGAAACCGATTTCAGGAGGTAGACTGGAATTGCATTTAAAGCATAGGAAAAGAGGCAGAACGTCCACAATGATGCACTTGGCCAAAAAGGGCGTATGCGTTTTTTCCTGAATATATTCAGGAAAAAACGCATACGCCCTTTTTGGCCAACCAAGCAAGCTTGCAAAGGAAATCTGCACTACAATGAAGTCTCACTTCCCCCCGGTCAAAAGGGCCATCTGAAAAAAGTGTAAAATCCAGAAAGGCAGGACAGGCCATGGAGAACTGGGAGCCTTGTTATGCTGATGGGCGGGATGTCAATTGCCAACAGCCACTCGGGAGAAGTGTATGGTGTTTCCTGAAACATCTAAAAAACAAAGCAACAGAGCCTAGGGCACTTCCACTTATGGTCCTATAGCTTAGGGAAATTAAAATCAAAAGACACAGCCACCCCAAAGGTTGGGACGGCTCTGTTTACAAGAACCTGGTTTACGGTACAAGTTCAGTATCGCAGAAAGTGAAAAATGGATAAAGAAGTTGTGGTACTTACGTACAATGCAGTATCACTCAGCAATGAAATCTATGTCATCAGGCCCGTAGCAGCATAATGAGTGGATTCAGGTACGATGATTCTAACTGAAATAAGTCACACAGGAAAAGAAACATCATAAGATATCACTAATACACGGAATGTAAACTTGGCTACACAGGAACTGAATTACAAAACAGAACAGGGTCTCAAATTTAGAAACCCAACTTATGCTTGCTTAAGGGGAAAGGTGAGTTGGGGTGCTGCATAAAACCAGAGATTGAAATGAGCACAGATAAAGTTCCTTAAGCCAAATATGGAATAGACAAGAGCTACTCCTTGCTCAACGAAATGGACTCAACACCCCATATTAAATGCCTAAGAGTGTACCTGACTAGGAAGTATCTTAAAACCTATGGATTGCTATGTCTCTGAAAGAGAATCAAGTGTGTGTACAGGGGCATAAACGCAGCAGTGATAGGATTGGAGAGGTTCGGTGAGCAAATGAAGTCCCTTTGAAGTCATATTGCATGGTACCCATTCCACGGGTCTCAACTCTCCAGGTTTAAGGTATTCTTCCTTCAGCTAAAACATACATGTGGAACCCAGAGTATGATCAACCGTGTGATCGGGAGACGTGTTCCAATATGTCTCAGTTTTCGTCCCCTGGTACTCGGGTGCAACATTCCAGACGCTTTACTAACACTCTCCCGACTTGGAGAGTCAGTGCCTTTAACCTCCTGTTTGGCCCAGTTTGCAATTTCTGCGGAAGATGAACAGGAATAGGGAGAACCAATGACAGACTAGCTGGAGGTGTCTGGACGGGCAAATTTAACTCTCATTTCCCACCAGGAAGAGGAATTAACCAAAGGCTCAGCGTGCCGTGCCGGAACCAGATTAGGGCCTGAAGCCATCCTGCGGGGTTGCGGCCAGCTCACGAGAAAGCGAGTTGAAGAAAGGAGCTCAGGGGCACTGTAATTCACAAACCTGCAGAGTTATAAATGACAGCTATCGTCCAAAAATATACTGAAGTAAGGCTGCCAAGAGGACTTGAAAGCGGGGCAGAATTGCAGGAAACCAATTTCAGGAGGTAGACTGGAATTGCATTTAAAGCATAGGAAAAGAGGCAGAACGTCCACAATGATGCACTTGGCCAAAAAGTGCGTATGCGTTTTTTCCTGAATATATTCAGGAAAAAACGCATACGCCCTTTTTGGCCAACCAAGCAAGCTTGCAAAGGAAATCTGCACTACAATGAAGTCTCACTTCCCCCCGGTCAAAAGGGCCATCTGAAAAAAGTGTAAAATCCAGAAAGGCAGGACAGGCCATGGAGAACTGGGAGCCTTGTTATGCTGATGGGCGGGATGTCAATTGCCAACAGCCACTCGGGAGAAGTGTATGGTGTTTCCTGAAACATCTAAAAAACAAAGCAACAGAGCCTAGGGCACTTCCACTTATGGTCCTATAGCTTAGGGAAATTAAAATCAAAAGACACAGCCACCCCAAAGGTTGGGACGGCTCTGTTTACAAGAACCTGGTTTACGGTACAAGTTCAGTATCGCAGAAAGTGAAAAATGGATAAAGAAGTTGTGGTACTTACGTACAATGCAGTATCACTCAGCAATGAAATCTATGTCATCAGGCCCGTAGCAGCATAATGAGTGGATTCAGGTACGATGATTGTAACTGAAATAAGTCACACAGGAAAAGAAACATCATAAGATATCACTAATACACGGAATGTAAACTTGGCTACACAGGAACTGAATTACAAAACAGAACAGGGTCTCAAATTTAGAAACCCAACTTATGCTTGCTTAAGGGGAAAGGTGAGTTGGGGTGCTGCATAAAACCAGAGATTGAAATGAGCACAGATAAAGTTCCTTAAGCCAAATATGGAATAGACAAGAGCTACTCCTTGCTCAACGAAATGGACTCAACACCCCATATTAAATGCCTAAGAGTGTACCTGACTAGGAAGTATCTTAAAACCTATGGATTGCTATGTCTCTGAAAGAGAATCAAGTGTGTGTACAGGGGCATAAACGCAGCAGTGATAGGATTGGAGAGGTTCGGTGAGCAAATGAAGACCCTTTGAAGTCATATTGCATGGTACCCATTCCACGGGTCTCAACTCTCCAGGTTTAAGGTATTCTTCCTTCAGCTAAAACATGCATGTGGAACCCAGAGTATGATCAACCGTGTGATCGGGAGACGTGTTCCAATATGTCTCAGTTTTCGTCCCCTGGTACTCGGGTGCAACATTCCAGACGCTTTACTAACACTCTCCCGACTTGGAGAGTCAGTGCCTTTAACCTCCTGTTTGGCCCAGTTTGCAATTTCTGCGGAAGATGAACAGGAATAGGGAGAACCAATGACAGACTAGCTGGAGGTGTCTGGACGGGCAAATTTAACTCTCATTTCCCACCAGGAAGAGGAATTAACCAAAGGCTCAGCGTGCCGTGCCGGAACCAGATTAGGGCCTGAAGCCATCCTGCGGGGTTGCGGCCAGCTCACGAGAAAGCGAGTTGAAGAAAGGAGCTCAGGGGCACTGTAATTCACAAACCTGCAGAGTTATAAATGACAGCTATCGTCCAAAAATATACTGAAGTAAGGCTGCCAAGAGGACTTGAAAGCGGGGCAGAATTGCAGGAAACCGATTTCAGGAGGTAGACTGCAATTGCATTTAAAGCATAGGAAAAGAGGCAGAACGTCCACAATGATGCACTTGGCCAAAAAGGGCGTATGCGTTTTTTCCTGAATATATTCAGGAAAAAACGCATACGCCCTTTTTGGCCAACCAAGCAAGCTTGCAAAGGAAATCTGCACTACAATGAAGTCTCACTTCCCCCCGGTCAAAAGGGCCATCTGAAAAAAGTGTAAAATCCAGAAAGGCAGGACAGGCCATGGAGAACTGGGAGCCTTGTTATGCTGATGGGCGGGATGTCAATTGCCAACAGCCACTCGGGAGAAGTGTATGGTGTTTCCTGAAACATCTAAAAAACAAAGCAACAGAGCCTAGGGCACTTCCACTTATGGTCCTATAGCTTAGGGAAATTAAAATCAAAAGACACAGCCACCCCAAAGGTTGGGACGGCTCTGTTTACAAGAACCTGGTTTACGGTACAAGTTCAGTATCGCAGAAAGTGAAAAATGGATAAAGAAGTTGTGGTACTTACGTACAATGCAGTATCACTCAGCAATGAAATCTATGTCATCAGGCCCGTAGCAGCATAATGAGTGGATTCAGGTACGATGATTCTAACTGAAATAAGTCACACAGGAAAAGAAACATCATAAGATATCACTAATACACGGAATGTAAACTTGGCTACACAGGAACTGAATTACAAAACAGAACAGGGTCTCAAATTTAGAAACCCAACTTATGCTTGCTTAAGGGGAAAGGTGAGTTGGGGTGCTGCATAAAACCAGAGATTGAAATGAGCACAGATAAAGTTCCTTAAGCCAAATATGGAATAGACAAGAGCTACTCCTTGCTCAACGAAATGGACTCAACACCCCATATTAAATGCCTAAGAGTGTACCTGACTAGGAAGTATCTTAAAACCTATGGATTGCTATGTCTCTGAAAGAGAATCAAGTGTGTGTACAGGGGCATAAACGCAGCAGTGATAGGATTGGAGAGGTTCGGTGAGCAAATGAAGTCCCTTTGAAGTCATATTGCATGGTACCCATTCCACGGGTCTCAACTCTCCAGGTTTAAGGTATTCTTCCTTCAGCTAAAACATGCATGTGGAACCCAGAGTATGATCAACCGTGTGATCGGGAGACGTGTTCCAATATGTCTCAGTTTTCGTCCCCTGGTACTCGGGTGCAACATTCCAGACGCTTTACTAACACTCTCCCGACTTGGAGAGTCAGTGCCTTTAACCTCCTGTTTGGCCCAGTTTGCAATTTCTGCGGAAGATGAACAGGAATAGGGAGAACCAATGACAGACTAGCTGGAGGTGTCTGGACGGGCAAATTTAACTCTCATTTCCCACCAGGAAGAGGAATTAACCAAAGGCTCAGCGTGCCGTGCCGGAACCAGATTAGGGCCTGAAGCCATCCTGCGGGGTTGCGGCCAGCTCACGAGAAAGCGAGTTGAAGAAAGGAGCTCAGGGGCACTGTAATTCACAAACCTGCAGAGTTATAAATGACAGCTATCGTCCAAAAATATACTGAAGTAAGGCTGCCAAGAGGACTTGAAAGCGGGGCAGAATTGCAGGAAACCGATTTCAGGAGGTAGACTGCAATTGCATTTAAAGCATAGGAAAAGAGGCAGAACGTCCACAATGATGCACTTGGCCAAAAAGGGCGTATGCGTTTTTTCCTGAATATATTCAGGAAAAAACGCATACGCCCTTTTTGGCCAACCAAGCAAGCTTGCAAAGGAAATCTGCACTACAATGAAGTCTCACTTCCCCCCGGTCAAAAGGGCCATCTGAAAAAAGTGTAAAATCCAGAAAGGCAGGACAGGCCATGGAGAACTGGGAGCCTTGTTATGCTGATGGGCGGGATGTAAATTGCCAACAGCCACTCGGGAGAAGTGTATGGTGTTTCCTGAAACATCTAAAAAACAAAGCAACAGAGCCTAGGGCACTTCCACTTATGGTCCTATAGCTTAGGGAAATTAAAATCAAAAGACACAGCCACCCCAAAGGTTGGGACGGCTCTGTTTACAAGAACCTGGTTTACGGTACAAGTTCAGTATCGCAGAAAGTGAAAAATGGATAAAGAAGTTGTGGTACTTACGTACAATGCAGTATCACTCAGCAATGAAATCTATGTCATCAGGCCCGTAGCAGCATAATGAGTGGATTCAGGTACGATGATTCTAACTGAAATAAGTCACACAGGAAAAGAAACATCATAAGATATCACTAATACACGGAATGTAAACTTGGCTACACAGGAACTGAATTACAAAACAGAACAGGGTCTCAAATTTAGAAACCCAACTTATGCTTGCTTAAGGGGAAAGGTGAGTTGGGGTGCTGCATAAAACCAGAGATTGAAATGAGCACAGATAAAGTTCCTTAAGCCAAATATGGAATAGACAAGAGCTACTCCTTGCTCAACGAAATGGACTCAACACCCCATATTAAATGCCTAAGAGTGTACCTGACTAGGAAGTATCTTAAAACCTATGGATTGCTATGTCTCTGAAAGAGAATCAAGTGTGTGTACAGGGGCATAAACGCAGCAGTGATAGGATGGGAGAGGTTCGGTGAGCAAATGAAGACCCTATGAAGTCATATTGCATGGTACCCATTCCACGGGTCTCAACTCTCCAGGTTTAAGGTATTCTTCCTTCAGCTAAAACATACATGTGGAACCCAGAGTATGATCAACCGTGTGATCGGGAGACGTGTTCCAATATGTCTCAGTTTTCGTCCCCTGGTACTCGGGTGCAACATTCCAGACGCTTTACTAACACTCTCCCGACTTGGAGAGTCAGTGCCTTTAACCTCCTGTTTGGCCCAGTTTGCAATTTCTGCGGAAGATGAACAGGAATAGGGAGAACCAATGACAGACTAGCTGGAGGTGTCTGGACGGGCAAATTTAACTCTCATTTCCCACCAGGAAGAGGAATTAACCAAAGGCTCAGCGTGCCGTGCCGGAACCAGATTAGGGCCTGAAGCCATCCTGCGGGGTTGCGGCCAGCTCACGAGAAAGCGAGTTGAAGAAAGGAGCTCAGGGGCACTGTAATTCACAAACCTGCAGAGTTATAAATGACAGCTATCGTCCAAAAATATACTGAAGTAAGGCTGCCAAGAGGACTTGAAAGCGGGGCAGAATTGCAGGAAACCGATTTCAGGAGGTAGACTGGAATTGCATTTAAAGCATAGGAAAAGAGGCAGAACGTCCACAATGATGCACTTGGCCAAAAAGGGCGTATGCGTTTTTTCCTGAATATATTCAGGAAAAAACGCATACGCCCTTTTTGGCCAACCAAGCAAGCTTGCAAAGGAAATCTGCACTACAATGAAGTCTCACTTCCCCCCGGTCAAAAGGGCCATCTGAAAAAAGTGTAAAATCCAGAAAGGCAGGACAGGCCATGGAGAACTGGGAGCCTTGTTATGCTGATGGGCGGGATGTCAATTGCCAACAGCCACTCGGGAGAAGTGTATGGTGTTTCCTGAAACATCTAAAAAACAAAGCAACAGAGCCTAGGGCACTTCCACTTATGGTCCTATAGCTTAGGGAAATTAAAATCAAAAGACACAGCCACCCCAAAGGTTGGGACGGCTCTGTTTACAAGAACCTGGTTTACGGTACAAGTTCAGTATCGCAGAAAGTGAAAAATGGATAAAGAAGTTGTGGTACTTACGTACAATGCAATATCACTCAGCAATGAAATCTATGTCATCAGGCCCGTAGCAGCATAATGAGTGGATTCAGGTACGATGATTCTAACTGAAATAAGTCACACAGGAAAAGAAACATCATAAGATATCACTAATACACGGAATGTAAACTTGGCTACACAGGAACTGAATTCCAAAACAGAACAGGGTCTCAAATTTAGAAACCCAACTTATGCTTGCTTAAGGGGAAAGGTGAGTTGGGGTGCTGCATAAAACCAGAGATTGAAATGAGCACAGATAAAGTTCCTTAAGCCAAATATGGAATAGACAAGAGCTACTCCTTGCTCAACGAAATGGACTCAACACCCCATATTAAATGCCTAAGAGTGTACCTGACTAGGAAGTATCTTAAAACCTATGGATTGCTATGTCTCTGAAAGAGAATCAAGTGTGTGTACAGGGGCATAAACGCAGCAGTGATAGGATTGGAGAGGTTCGGTGAGCAAATGAAGTCCCTTTGAAGTCATATTGCATGGTACCCATTCCACGGGTCTCAACTCTCCAGGTTTAAGGTATTCTTCCTTCAGCTAAAACATGCATGTGGAACCCAGAGTATGATCAACCGTGTGATCGGGAGACGTGTTCCAATATGTCTCAGTTTTCGTCCCCTGGTACTCGGGTGCAACATTCCAGACGCTTTACTAACACTCTCCCGACTTGGAGAGTCAGTGCCTTTAACCTCCTGTTTGGCCCAGTTTGCAATTTCTGCGGAAGATGAACAGGAATAGGGAGAACCAATGACAGACTAGCTGGAGGTGTCTGGACGGGCAAATTTAACTCTCATTTCCCACCAGGAAGAGGAATTAACCAAAGGCTCAGCGTGCCGTGCCGGAACCAGATTAGGGCCTGAAGCCATCCTGCGGGGTTGCGGCCAGCTCACGAGAAAGCGAGTTGAAGAAAGGAGCTCAGGGGCACTGTAATTCACAAACCTGCAGAGTTATAAATGACAGCTATCGTCCAAAAATATACTGAAGTAAGGCTGCCAAGAGGACTTGAAAGCGGGGCAGAATTGCAGGAAACCGATTTCAGGAGGTAGACTGCAATTGCATTTAAAGCATAGGAAAAGAGGCAGAACGTCCACAATGATGCACTTGGCCAAAAAGGGCGTATGCGTTTTTTCCTGAATATATTCAGGAAAAAACGCATACGCCCTTTTTGGCCAACCAAGCAAGCTTGCAAAGGAAATCTGCACTACAATGAAGTCTCACTTCCCCCCGGTCCAAAGGGCCATCTGAAAAAAGTGTAAAATCCAGAAAGGCAGGACAGGCCATGGAGAACTGGGAGCCTTGTTATGCTGATGGGCGGGATGTAAATTGCCAACAGCCACTCGGGAGAAGTGTATGGTGTTTCCTGAAACATCTAAAAAACAAAGCAACAGAGCCTAGGGCACTTCCACTTATGGTCCTATAGCTTAGGGAAATTAAAATCAAAAGACACAGCCACCCCAAAGGTTGGGACGGCTCTGTTTACAAGAACCTGGTTTACGGTACAAGTTCAGTATCGCAGAAAGTGAAAAATGGATAAAGAAGTTGTGGTACTTACGTACAATGCAGTATCACTCAGCAATGAAATCTATGTCATCAGGCCCGTAGCAGCATAATGAGTGGATTCAGGTACGATGATTCTAACTGAAATAAGTCACACAGGAAAAGAAACATCATAAGATATCACTAATACACGGAATGTAAACTTGGCTACACAGGAACTGAATTACAAAACAGAACAGGGTCTCAAATTTAGAAACCCAACTTATGCTTGCTTAAGGGGAAAGGTGAGTTGGGGTGCTGCATAAAACCAGAGATTGAAATGAGCACAGATAAAGTTCCTTAAGCCAAATATGGAATAGACAAGAGCTACTCCTTGCTCAACGAAATGGACTCAACACCCCATATTAAATGCCTAAGAGTGTACCTGACTAGGAAGTATCTTAAAACCTATGGATTGCTATGTCTCTGAAAGAGAATCAAGTGTGTGTACAGGGGCATAAACGCAGCAGTGATAGGATGGGAGAGGTTCGGTGAGCAAATGAAGACCCTATGAAGTCATATTGCATGGTACCCATTCCACGGGTCTCAACTCTCCAGGTTTAAGGTATTCTTCCTTCAGCTAAAACATACATGTGGAACCCAGAGTATGATCAACCGTGTGATCGGGAGACGTGTTCCAATATGTCTCAGTTTTCGTCCCCTGGTACTCGGGTGCAACATTCCAGACGCTTTACTAACACTCTCCCGACTTGGAGAGTCAGTGCCTTTAACCTCCTGTTTGGCCCAGTTTGCAATTTCTGCGGAAGATGAACAGGAATAGGGAGAACCAATGACAGACTAGCTGGAGGTGTCTGGACGGGCAAATTTAACTCTCATTTCCCACCAGGAAGAGGAATTAACCAAAGGCTCAGCGTGCCGTGCCGGAACCAGATTAGGGCCTGAAGCCATCCTGCGGGGTTGCGGCCAGCTCACGAGAAAGCGAGTTGAAGAAAGGAGCTCAGGGGCACTGTAATTCACAAACCTGCAGAGTTATAAATGACAGCTATCGTCCAAAAATATACTGAAGTAAGGCTGCCAAGAGGACTTGAAAGCGGGGCAGAATTGCAGGAAACCGATTTCAGGAGGTAGACTGGAATTGCATTTAAAGCATAGGAAAAGAGGCAGAACGTCCACAATGATGCACTTGGCCAAAAAGGGCGTATGCGTTTTTTCCTGAATATATTCAGGAAAAAACGCATACGCCCTTTTTGGCCAACCAAGCAAGCTTGCAAAGGAAATCTGCACTACAATGAAGTCTCACTTCCCCCCGGTCAAAAGGGCCATCTGAAAAAAGTGTAAAATCCAGAAAGGCAGGACAGGCCATGGAGAACTGGGAGCCTTGTTATGCTGATGGGCGGGATGTCAATTGCCAACAGCCACTCGGGAGAAGTGTATGGTGTTTCCTGAAACATCTAAAAAACAAAGCAACAGAGCCTAGGGCACTTCCACTTATGGTCCTATAGCTTAGGGAAATTAAAATCAAAAGACACAGCCACCCCAAAGGTTGGGACGGCTCTGTTTACAAGAACCTGGTTTACGGTACAAGTTCAGTATCGCAGAAAGTGAAAAATGGATAAAGAAGTTGTGGTACTTACGTACAATGCAATATCACTCAGCAATGAAATCTATGTCATCAGGCCCGTAGCAGCATAATGAGTGGATTCAGGTACGATGATTCTAACTGAAATAAGTCACACAGGAAAAGAAACATCATAAGATATCACTAATACACGGAATGTAAACTTGGCTACACAGGAACTGAATTCCAAAACAGAACAGGGTCTCAAATTTAGAAACCCAACTTATGCTTGCTTAAGGGGAAAGGTGAGTTGGGGTGCTGCATAAAACCAGAGATTGAAATGAGCACAGATAAAGTTCCTTAAGCCAAATATGGAATAGACAAGAGCTACTCCTTGCTCAACGAAATGGACTCAACACCCCATATTAAATGCCTAAGAGTGTACCTGACTAGGAAGTATCTTAAAACCTATGGATTGCTATGTCTCTGAAAGAGAATCAAGTGTGTGTACAGGGGCATAAACGCAGCAGTGATAGGATTGGAGAGGTTCGGTGAGCAAATGAAGACCCTTTGAAGTCATATTGCATGGTACCCATTCCACGAGTCTCAACTCTCCAGGTTTAAGGTATTCTTCCTTCAGCTAAAACATGCATGTGGAACCCAGAGTATGATCAACCGTGTGATCGGGAGACGTGTTCCAATATGTCTCAGTTTTCGTCCCCTGGTACTCGGGTGCAACATTCCAGACGCTTTACTAACACTCTCCCGACTTGGAGAGTCAGTGCCTTTAACCTCCTGTTTGGCCCAGTTTGCAATTTCTGCGGAAGATGAACAGGAATAGGGAGAACCAATGACAGACTAGCTGGAGGTGTCTGGACGGGCAAATTTAACTCTCATTTCCCACCAGGAAGAGGAATTAACCAAAGGCTCAGCGTGCCGTGCCGGAACCAGATTAGGGCCTGAAGCCATCCTGCGGTGTTGCGGCCAGCTCACGAGAAAGCGAGTTGAAGAAAGGAGCTCAGGGGCACTGTAATTCACAAACCTGCAGAGTTATAAATGACAGCTATCGTCCAAAAATATACTGAAGTAAGGCTGCCAAGAGGACTTGAAAGCGGGGCAGAATTGCAGGAAACCGATTTCAGGAGGTAGACTGGAATTGCATTTAAAGCATAGGAAAAGAGGCAGAACGTCCACAATGATGCACTTGGCCAAAAAGGGCGTATGCGTTTTTTCCTGAATATATTCAGGAAAAAACGCATACGCCCTTTTTGGCCAACCAAGCAAGCTTGCAAAGGAAATCTGCACTACAATGAAGTCTCACTTCCCCCCGGTCAAAAGGGCCATCTGAAAAAAGTGTAAAATCCAGAAAGGCAGGACAGGCCTTGGAGAACTGGGAGCCTTGTTATGCTGATGGGCGGGATGTCAATTGCCAACAGCCACTCGGGAGAAGTGTATGGTGTTTCCTGAAACATCTAAAAAACAAAGCAACAGAGCCTAGGGCACTTCCACTTATGGTCCTATAGCTTAGGGAAATTAAAATCAAAAGACACAGCCACCCCAAAGGTTGGGACGGCTCTGTTTACAAGAACCTGGTTTACGGTACAAGTTCAGTATCGCAGAAAGTGAAAAATGGATAAAGAAGTTGTGGTACTTACGTACAATGCAGTATCACTCAGCAATGAAATCTATGTCATCAGGCCCGTAGAAGCATAATGAGTGGATTCAGGTACGATGATTCTAACTGAAATAAGTCACACAGGAAAAGAAACATCATAAGATATCACTAATACACGGAATGTAAACTTGGCTACACAGGAACTGAATTACAAAACAGAACAGGGTCTCAAATTTAGAAACCCAACTTATGCTTGCTTAAGGGGAAAGGTGAGTTGGGGTGCTGCATAAAACCAGAGATTGAAATGAGCACAGATAAAGTTCCTTAAGCCAAATATGGAATAGACAAGAGCTACTCCTTGCTCAACGAAATGGACTCAACACCCCATATTAAATGCCTAAGAGTGTACCTGACTAGGAAGTATCTTAAAACCTATGGATTGCTATGTCTCTGAAAGAGAATCAAGTGTGTGTACAGGGGCATAAACGCAGCAGTGATAGGACTGGAGAGGTTCGGTGAGCAAATGAAGACCCTATGAAGTCATATTGCATGGTACCCATTCCACGGGTCTCAACTCTCCAGGTTTAAGGTATTCTTCCTTCAGCTAAAACATACATGTGGAACCCAGAGTATGATCAACCGTGTGATCGGGAGACGTGTTCCAATATGTCTCAGTTTTCGTCCCCTGGTACTCGGGTGCAACATTCCAGACGCTTTACTAACACTCTCCCGACTTGGAGAGTCAGTGCCTTTAACCTCCTGTTTGGCCCAGTTTGCAATTTCTGCGGAAGATGAACAGGAATAGGGAGAACCAATGACAGACTAGCTGGAGGTGTCTGGACGGGCAAATTTAACTCTCATTTCCCACCAGGAAGAGGAATTAACCAAAGGCTCAGCGTGCCGTGCCGGAACCAGATTAGGGCCTGAAGCCATCCTGCGGGGTTGCGGCCAGCTCACGAGAAAGCGAGTTGAAGAAAGGAGCTCAGGGGCACAGTAATTCACAAACCTGCAGAGTTATAAATGACAGCTATCGTCCAAAAATATACTGAAGTAAGGCTGCCAAGAGGACTTGAAAGCGGGGCAGAATTGCAGGAAACCGATTTCAGGAGGTAGACTGGAATTGCATTTAAAGCATAGGAAAAGAGGCAGAACGTCCACAATGATGCACTTGGCCAAAAAGGGCGTATGCGTTTTTTCCTGAATATATTCAGGAAAAAACGCATACGCCCTTTTTGGCCAACCAAGCAAGCTTGCAAAGGAAATCTGCTCTACAGTGAAGTCTCACTTCCCCCCGGTCAAAAGGGCCATCTGAAAAAAGTGTAAAATCCAGAAAGGCAGGACAGGCCATGGAGAACTGGGAGCCTTGTTATGCTGATGGGCGGGATGTAAATTGCCAACAGCCACTCGGGAGAAGTGTATGGTGTTTCCTGAAACATCTAAAAAACAAAGCAACAGAGCCTAGGGCACTTCCACTTATGGTCCTATAGCTTAGGGAAATTAAAATCAAAAGACACAGCCACCCCAAAGGTTGGGACGGCTCTGTTTACAAGAACCTGGTTTACGGTACAAGTTCAATATCGCAGAAAGTGAAAAATGGATAAAGAAGTTGTGGTACTTACGTACAATGCAGTATCACTCAGCAATGAAATCTATGTCATCAGGCCCGTAGCAGCATAATGAGTGGATTCAGGTACGATGATTCTAACTGAAATAAGTCACACAGGAAAAGAAACATCATAAGATATCACTAATACACGGAATGTAAACTTGGCTACACAGGAACTGAATTACAAAACAGAACAGGGTCTCAAATTTAGAAACCCAACTTATGCTTGCTTAAGGGGAAAGGTGAGTTGGGGTGCTGCATAAAACCAGAGATTGAAATGAGCACAGATAAAGTTCCTTAAGCCAAATATGGAATAGACAAGAGCTACTCCTTGCTCAACGAAATGGACTCAACACCCCATATTAAATGCCTAAGAGTGTACCTGACTAGGAAGTATCTTAAAACCTATGGATTGCTATGTCTCCGAAAGAGAATCAAGCGTGTGTACAGGGGCATAAACGCAGCAGTGATAGGATTGGAGAGGTTCGGTGAGCAAATGAAGACCCTTTGAAGTCATATTGCATGGTACCCATTCCACGGGTCTCAACTCTCCAGGTTTAAGGTATTCTTCCTTCAGCTAAAACATGCATGTGGAACCCAGAGTATGATCAACCGTGTGATCGGGAGACGTGTTCCAATATGTCTCAGTTTTCGTCCCCTGGTACTCGGGTGCAACATTCCAGACGCTTTACTAACACTCTCCCGACTTGGAGAGTCAGTGCCTTTAACCTCCTGTTTGGCCCAGTTTGCAATTTCTGCGGAAGATGAACAGGAATAGGGAGAACCAATGACAGAGTAGCTGGAGGTGTCTGGACGGGCAAATTTAACTCTCATTTCCCACCAGGAAGAGGAATTAACCAAAGGCTCAGTGTGCCGTGCCGGAACCAGATTAGGGCCTGAAGCCATCTTGCGGTGTTGCGGCCAGCTCACGAGAAAGCGAGTTGAAGAAAGGAGCTCAGGGGCACTGTAATTCACAAACCTGCAGAGTTATAAATGACAGCTATCGTCCAAAAATATACTGAAGTAAGGCTGCCAAGAGGACTTGAAAGCGGGGCAGAATTGCAGGAAACCGATTTCAGGAGGTAGACTGGAATTGCATTGAAAGCATAGGAAAAGAGGCAGAACGTCCACAATGATGCACTTGGCCAAAAAGGGCGTATGCATTTTTTCCTGAATATATTCAGGAAAAAACGCATATGCCCTTTTTGGCCAACCAAGCAAGCTTGCAAAGGAAATCTGCACTACAATGAAGTCTCACTTCCCCCCGGTCAAAAGGGCCATCTGAAAAAAGTGTAAAATCCAGAAAGGCAGGACAGGCCATGGAGAACTGGGAGCCTTGTTATGCTGATGGGCGGGATGTAAATTGCCAACAGCCACTCGGGAGAAGTGTATGGTGGTTCCTGAAACATCTAAAAAACAAAGCAACAGAGCCTAGGGCACTTCCACTTATGGTCCTATAGCTTAGGGAAATTAAAATCAAAAGACACAGCCACCCCAAAGGTTGGGACGGCTCTGTTTACAAGAACCTGGTTTACGGTACAAGTTCAATATCGCAGAAAGTGAAAAATGGATAAAGAAGTTGTGGTACTTACGTACAATGCAATATCACTCAGCAATGAAATCTATGTCATCAGGCCCGTAGCAGCATAATGAGTGGATTCAGGTACGATGATTCTAACTGAAATAAGTCACACAGGAAAAGAAACATCATAAGATATCACTAATACACGGAATGTAACCTTGGCTACACAGGAACTGAATTACAAAACAGAACAGGGTCTCAAATTTAGAAACCCAACTTATGCTTGCTTAAGGGGAAAGGTGAGTTGGGGTGCTGCATAAAACCAGAGATTGAAATGAGCACAGATAAAGTTCCTTAAGCCAAATATGGAATAGACAAGAGCTACTCCTTGCTCAACGAAATGTATTCAACACCCCATATTAAACACCTAAGAATGTACCTGACTAGGAAGTATCTTAAAACCTATGGATTGCTATGTCTCCAAAAGAGAATCAAGCGTGTGTGGAGGGGCATAAACGCAGCAGTGATAGGATTGGAGAGGTTCGGTGAGCAAATGAAGACCCTTTGAAGTCATATTGCATGGTACCCATTCCACGGGTCTCAACTCTCCAGGTTTAAGGTATTCTTCCTTCAGCTAAAACATGCATGTGGAACCCAGAGTATGATCAACCGTGTGATCGGGAGACGTGTTCCAATATGTCTCAGTTTTCGTCCCCTGGTACTCGGGTGCAACATTCCAGACGCTTTACTAACACTCTCCCGACTTGGAGAGTCAGTGCCTTTAACCTCCTGTTTGGCCCAGTTTGCAATTTCTGCGGAAGATGAACAGGAATAGGGAGAACCAATGACAGACTAGCTGGAGGTGTCTGGACGGGCAAATTTAACTCTCATTTCCCACCAGGAAGAGGAATTAACCAAAGGCTCAGCGTGCCGTGCCGGAACCAGATTAGGGCCTGAAGCCATCCTGCGGTGTTGCGGCCAGCTCACGAGAAAGCGAGTTGAAGAAAGGAGCTCAGGGGCACTGTAATTCACAAACCTGCAGAGTTATAAATGACAGCTATCGTCCAAAAATATACTGAAGTAAGGCTGCCAAGAGGACTTGAAAGCGGGGCAGAATTGCAGGAAACCGATTTCAGGAGGTAGACTGGAATTGCATTTAAAGCATAGGAAAAGAGGCAGAACGTCCACAATGATGCACTTGGCCAAAAAGGGCGTATGCGTTTTTTCCTGAATATATTCAGGAAAAAACGCATACGCCCTTTTTGGCCAACCAAGCAAGCTTGCAAAGGAAATCTGCACTACAGTGAAGTCTCACTTCCCCCCGGTCAAAAGGGCCATCTGAAAAAAGTGTAAAATCCAGAAAGGCAGGACAGGCCATGGAGAACTGGGAGCCTTGTTATGCTGATGGGCGGGATGTAAATTGCCAACAGCCACTCGGGAGAAGTGTATGGTGGTTCCTGAAACATCTAAAAAACAAAGCAACAGAGCCTAGGGCACTTCCACTTATGGTCTTATAGCTTAGGGAAATTAAAATCAAAAGACACAGCCACCCCAAAGGTTGGGACGGCTCTGTTTACAAGAACCTGGTTTACGGTACAAGTTCAATATCGCAGAAAGTGAAAAATGGATAAAGAAGTTGTGGTACTTACGTACAATGCAGTATCACTCAGCAATGAAATCTATGTCATCAGGCCCGTAGCAGCATAATGAGTGGATTCAGGTACGATGATTCTAACTGAAATAAGTCACACAGAAAAAGAAACATCATAAGATAACACTAATACACGGAATATAAACTTGGCTACACAGGAACTGAATTACAAAACAGAACAGGGTCTCAAATTTAGAAACCCAACTTATGCTTGCTTAAGGGGAAAGGTGAGTTGGGGTGCTGCATAAAACCAGAGATTGAAATGAGCACAGATAAAGTTCCTTAAGCCAAATATGGAATAGACAAGAGCTACTCCTTGCTCAACGAAATGTATTCAACACCCCATATTAAACACCTAAGAATGTACCTGACTAGGAAGTATCTTAAAACCTATGGATTGCTATGTCTCCAAAAGAGAATCAAGTGTGTGTGCAGGGGCATAAACGCAGCAGTGATAGGATTGGAGAGGTTCGGTGAGCAAATGAAGACCCTTTGAAGTCATATTGCATGGTACCCATTCCACGGGTCTCAACTCTCCAGGTTTAAGGTATTCTTCCTTCAGCTAAAACATGCATGTGGAACCCAGAGTATGATCAACCGTGTGATCGGGAGACGTGTTCCAATATGTCTCAGTTTTCGTCCCCTGGTACTCGGGTGCAACATTCCAGACGCTTTACTAACACTCTCCCGACTTGGAGAGTCAGTGCCTTTAACCTCCTGTTTGGCCCAGTTTGCAATTTCTGCGGAAGATGAACAGGAATAGGGAGAACCAATGACAGACTAGCTGGAGGTGTCTGGACGGGCAAATTTAACTCTCATTTCCCACCAGGAAGAGGAATTAACCAAAGGCTCAGCGTGCCGTGCCGGAACCAGATTAGGGCCTGAAGCCATCCTGCGGTGTTGCGGCCAGCTCACGAGAAAGCGAGTTGAAGAAAGGAGCTCAGGGGCACTGTAATTCACAAACCTGCAGAGTTATAAATGACAGCTATCGTCCAAAAATATACTGAAGTAAGGCTGCCAAGAGGACTTGAAAGCGGGGCAGAATTGCAGGAAACCGATTTCAGGAGGTAGACTGGAATTGCATTTAAAGCATAGGAAAAGAGGCAGAACGTCCACAATGATGCACTTGGCCAAAAAGGGCGTATGCGTTTTTTCCTGAATATATTCAGGAAAAAACGCATACGCCCTTTTTGGCCAACCAAGCAAGCTTGCAAAGGAAATCTGCACTACAATGAAGTCTCACTTCCCCCCGGTCAAAAGGGCCATCTGAAAAAAGTGTAAAATCCAGAAAGGCAGGACAGGCCTTGGAGAACTGGGAGCCTTGTTATGCTGATGGGCGGGATGTCAATTGCCAACAGCCACTCGGGAGAAGTGTATGGTGTTTCCTGAAACATCTAAAAAACAAAGCAACAGAGCCTAGGGCACTTCCACTTATGGTCCTATAGCTTAGGGAAATTAAAATCAAAAGACACAGCCACCCCAAAGGTTGGGACGGCTCTGTTTACAAGAACCTGGTTTACGGTACAAGTTCAGTATCGCAGAAAGTGAAAAATGGATAAAGAAGTTGTGGTACTTACGTACAATGCAGTATCACTCAGCAATGAAATCTATGTCATCAGGCCCGTAGAAGCATAATGAGTGGATTCAGGTACGATGATTCTAACTGAAATAAGTCACACAGGAAAAGAAACATCATAAGATATCACTAATACACGGAATGTAAACTTGGCTACACAGGAACTGAATTACAAAACAGAACAGGGTCTCAAATTTAGAAACCCAACTTATGCTTGCTTAAGGGGAAAGGTGAGTTGGGGTGCTGCATAAAACCAGAGATTGAAATGAGCACAGATAAAGTTCCTTAAGCCAAATATGGAATAGACAAGAGCTACTCCTTGCTCAACGAAATGGACTCAACACCCCATATTAAATGCCTAAGAGTGTACCTGACTAGGAAGTATCTTAAAACCTATGGATTGCTATGTCTCTGAAAGAGAATCAAGTGTGTGTACAGGGGCATAAACGCAGCAGTGATAGGACTGGAGAGGTTCGGTGAGCAAATGAAGACCCTATGAAGTCATATTGCATGGTACCCATTCCACGGGTCTCAACTCTCCAGGTTTAAGGTATTCTTCCTTCAGCTAAAACATACATGTGGAACCCAGAGTATGATCAACCGTGTGATCGGGAGACGTGTTCCAATATGTCTCAGTTTTCGTCCCCTGGTACTCGGGTGCAACATTCCAGACGCTTTACTAACACTCTCCCGACTTGGAGAGTCAGTGCCTTTAACCTCCTGTTTGGCCCAGTTTGCAATTTCTGCGGAAGATGAACAGGAATAGGGAGAACCAATGACAGACTAGCTGGAGGTGTCTGGACGGGCAAATTTAACTCTCATTTCCCACCAGGAAGAGGAATTAACCAAAGGCTCAGCGTGCCGTGCCGGAACCAGATTAGGGCCTGAAGCCATCCTGCGGGGTTGCGGCCAGCTCACGAGAAAGCGAGTTGAAGAAAGGAGCTCAGGGGCACAGTAATTCACAAACCTGCAGAGTTATAAATGACAGCTATCGTCCAAAAATATACTGAAGTAAGGCTGCCAAGAGGACTTGAAAGCGGGGCAGAATTGCAGGAAACCGATTTCAGGAGGTAGACTGGAATTGCATTTAAAGCATAGGAAAAGAGGCAGAACGTCCACAATGATGCACTTGGCCAAAAAGGGCGTATGCGTTTTTTCCTGAATATATTCAGGAAAAAACGCATACGCCCTTTTTGGCCAACCAAGCAAGCTTGCAAAGGAAATCTGCTCTACAGTGAAGTCTCACTTCCCCCCGGTCAAAAGGGCCATCTGAAAAAAGTGTAAAATCCAGAAAGGCAGGACAGGCCATGGAGAACTGGGAGCCTTGTTATGCTGATGGGCGGGATGTAAATTGCCAACAGCCACTCGGGAGAAGTGTATGGTGTTTCCTGAAACATCTAAAAAACAAAGCAACAGAGCCTAGGGCACTTCCACTTATGGTCCTATAGCTTAGGGAAATTAAAATCAAAAGACACAGCCACCCCAAAGGTTGGGACGGCTCTGTTTACAAGAACCTGGTTTACGGTACAAGTTCAATATCGCAGAAAGTGAAAAATGGATAAAGAAGTTGTGGTACTTACGTACAATGCAGTATCACTCAGCAATGAAATCTATGTCATCAGGCCCGTAGCAGCATAATGAGTGGATTCAGGTACGATGATTCTAACTGAAATAAGTCACACAGGAAAAGAAACATCATAAGATATCACTAATACACGGAATGTAAACTTGGCTACACAGGAACTGAATTACAAAACAGAACAGGGTCTCAAATTTAGAAACCCAACTTATGCTTGCTTAAGGGGAAAGGTGAGTTGGGGTGCTGCATAAAACCAGAGATTGAAATGAGCACAGATAAAGTTCCTTAAGCCAAATATGGAATAGACAAGAGCTACTCCTTGCTCAACGAAATGGACTCAACACCCCATATTAAATGCCTAAGAGTGTACCTGACTAGGAAGTATCTTAAAACCTATGGATTGCTATGTCTCCGAAAGAGAATCAAGCGTGTGTACAGGGGCATAAACGCAGCAGTGATAGGATTGGAGAGGTTCGGTGAGCAAATGAAGACCCTTTGAAGTCATATTGCATGGTACCCATTCCACGGGTCTCAACTCTCCAGGTTTAAGGTATTCTTCCTTCAGCTAAAACATGCATGTGGAACCCAGAGTATGATCAACCGTGTGATCGGGAGACGTGTTCCAATATGTCTCAGTTTTCGTCCCCTGGTACTCGGGTGCAACATTCCAGACGCTTTACTAACACTCTCCCGACTTGGAGAGTCAGTGCCTTTAACCTCCTGTTTGGCCCAGTTTGCAATTTCTGCGGAAGATGAACAGGAATAGGGAGAACCAATGACAGAGTAGCTGGAGGTGTCTGGACGGGCAAATTTAACTCTCATTTCCCACCAGGAAGAGGAATTAACCAAAGGCTCAGTGTGCCGTGCCGGAACCAGATTAGGGCCTGAAGCCATCTTGCGGTGTTGCGGCCAGCTCACGAGAAAGCGAGTTGAAGAAAGGAGCTCAGGGGCACTGTAATTCACAAACCTGCAGAGTTATAAATGACAGCTATCGTCCAAAAATATACTGAAGTAAGGCTGCCAAGAGGACTTGAAAGCGGGGCAGAATTGCAGGAAACCGATTTCAGGAGGTAGACTGGAATTGCATTTAAAGCATAGGAAAAGAGGCAGAACGTCCACAATGATGCACTTGGCCAAAAAGGGCGTATGCATTTTTTCCTGAATATATTCAGGAAAAAACGCATATGCCCTTTTTGGCCAACCAAGCAAGCTTGCAAAGGAAATCTGCACTACAATGAAGTCTCACTTCCCCCCGGTCAAAAGGGCCATCTGAAAAAAGTGTAAAATCCAGAAAGGCAGGACAGGCCATGGAGAACTGGGAGCCTTGTTATGCTGATGGGCGGGATGTAAATTGCCAACAGCCACTCGGGAGAAGTGTATGGTGGTTCCTGAAACATCTAAAAAACAAAGCAACAGAGCCTAGGGCACTTCCACTTATGGTCCTATAGCTTAGGGAAATTAAAATCAAAAGACACAGCCACCCCAAAGGTTGGGACGGCTCTGTTTACAAGAACCTGGTTTACGGTACAAGTTCAATATCGCAGAAAGTGAAAAATGGATAAAGAAGTTGTGGTACTTACGTACAATGCAATATCACTCAGCAATGAAATCTATGTCATCAGGCCCGTAGCAGCATAATGAGTGGATTCAGGTACGATGATTCTAACTGAAATAAGTCACACAGGAAAAGAAACATCATAAGATATCACTAATACACGGAATGTAACCTTGGCTACACAGGAACTGAATTACAAAACAGAACAGGGTCTCAAATTTAGAAACCCAACTTATGCTTGCTTAAGGGGAAAGGTGAGTTGGGGTGCTGCATAAAACCAGAGATTGAAATGAGCACAGATAAAGTTCCTTAAGCCAAATATGGAATAGACAAGAGCTACTCCTTGCTCAACGAAATGTATTCAACACCCCATATTAAACACCTAAGAATGTACCTGACTAGGAAGTATCTTAAAACCTATGGATTGCTATGTCTCCAAAAGAGAATCAAGCATGTGTGGAGGGGCATAAACGCAGCAGTGATAGGATTGGAGAGGTTCGGTGAGCAAATGAAGACCCTTTGAAGTCATATTGCATGGTACCCATTCCACGGGTCTCAACTCTCCAGGTTTAAGGTATTCTTCCTTCAGCTAAAACATGCATGTGGAACCCAGAGTATGATCAACCGTGTGATCGGGAGACGTGTTCCAATATGTCTCAGTTTTCGTCCCCTGGTACTCGGGTGCAACATTCCAGACGCTTTACTAACACTCTCCCGACTTGGAGAGTCAGTGCCTTTAACCTCCTGTTTGGCCCAGTTTGCAATTTCTGCGGAAGATGAACAGGAATAGGGAGAACCAATGACAGACTAGCTGGAGGTGTCTGGACGGGCAAATTTAACTCTCATTTCCCACCAGGAAGAGGAATTAACCAAAGGCTCAGCGTGCCGTGCCGGAACCAGATTAGGGCCTGAAGCCATCCTGCGGTGTTGCGGCCAGCTCACGAGAAAGCGAGTTGAAGAAAGGAGCTCAGGGGCACTGTAATTCACAAACCTGCAGAGTTATAAATGACAGCTATCGTCCAAAAATATACTGAAGTAAGGCTGCCAAGAGGACTTGAAAGCGGGGCAGAATTGCAGGAAACCGATTTCAGGAGGTAGACTGGAATTGCATTTAAAGCATAGGAAAAGAGGCAGAACGTCCACAATGATGCACTTGGCCAAAAAGGGCGTATGCGTTTTTTCCTGAATATATTCAGGAAAAAACGCATACGCCCTTTTTGGCCAACCAAGCAAGCTTGCAAAGGAAATCTGCACTACAGTGAAGTCTCACTTCCCCCCGGTCAAAAGGGCCATCTGAAAAAAGTGTAAAATCCAGAAAGGCAGGACAGGCCATGGAGAACTGGGAGCCTTGTTATGCTGATGGGCGGGATGTAAATTGCCAACAGCCACTCGGGAGAAGTGTATGGTGGTTCCTGAAACATCTAAAAAACAAAGCAACAGAGCCTAGGGCACTTCCACTTATGGTCTTATAGCTTAGGGAAATTAAAATCAAAAGACACAGCCACCCCAAAGGTTGGGACGGCTCTGTTTACAAGAACCTGGTTTACGGTACAAGTTCAATATCGCAGAAAGTGAAAAATGGATAAAGAAGTTGTGGTACTTACGTACAATGCAGTATCACTCAGCAATGAAATCTATGTCATCAGGCCCGTAGCAGCATAATGAGTGGATTCAGGTACGATGATTCTAACTGAAATAAGTCACACAGAAAAAGAAACATCATAAGATAACACTAATACACGGAATATAAACTTGGCTACACAGGAACTGAATTACAAAACAGAACAGGGTCTCAAATTTAGAAACCCAACTTATGCTTGCTTAAGGGGAAAGGTGAGTTGGGGTGCTGCATAAAACCAGAGATTGAAATGAGCACAGATAAAGTTCCTTAAGCCAAATATGGAATAGACAAGAGCTACTCCTTGCTCAACGAAATGTATTCAACACCCCATATTAAACACCTAAGAATGTACCTGACTAGGAAGTATCTTAAAACCTATGGATTGCTATGTCTCCAAAAGAGAATCAAGTGTGTGTGCAGGGGCATAAACGCAGCAGTGATAGGATTGGAGAGGTTCGGTGAGCAAATGAAGACCCTTTGAAGTCATATTGCATGGTACCCATTCCACGGGTCTCAACTCTCCAGGTTTAAGGTATTCTTCCTTCAGCTAAAACATGCATGTGGAACCCAGAGTATGATCAACCGTGTGATCGGGAGACGTGTTCCAATATGTCTCAGTTTTCGTCCCCTGGTACTCGGGTGCAACATTCCAGACGCTTTACTAACACTCTCCCGACTTGGAGAGTCAGTGCCTTTAACCTCCTGTTTGGCCCAGTTTGCAATTTCTGCGGAAGATGAACAGGAATAGGCAGAACCAATGACAGACTAGCTGGAGGTGTCTGGACGGGCAAATTTAACTCTCATTTCCCACCAGGAAGAGGAATTAACCAAAGGCTCAGCGTGCCGTGCCGGAACCAGATTAGGGCCTGAAGCCATCCTGCGGTGTTGCGGCCAGCTCACGAGAAAGCGAGTTGAAGAAAGGAGCTCAGGGGCACTGTAATTCACAAACCTGCAGAGTTATAAATGACAGCTATCGTCCAAAAATATACTGAAGTAAGGCTGCCAAGAGGACTTGAAAGCGGGGCAGTATTGCAGGAAACCAATTTCAGGAGGTAGACTGGAATTGCATTGAAAGCATAGGAAAAGAGGCAGAACGTCCACAATGATGCACTTGGCCAAAAAGGGCGTATGCGTTTTTTCCTGAATATATTCAGGAAAAAACGCATACGCCCTTTTTAGCCAACCAAGCAAGGTTGCAAAGGAAATCTGCACTACAGTGAAGTCTCACTTCCCCCCGGTCAAAAGGGCCATCTGAAAAAAGTGTAAAATCCAGAAAGGCAGGACAGGCCATGGAGAACTGGGAGCCTTGTTATGCTGATGGGCGGGATGTCAATTGCCAACAGCCACTCGGGAGAAGTGTATGGTGGTTCCTGAAACATCTAAAAAACAAAGCAACAGAGCCTAGGGCACTTCCACTTATGGTCCTATAGCTTAGGGAAATTAAAATCAAAAGACACAGCCACCCCAAAGGTTGGGACGGCTCTGTTTACAAGAACCTGGTTTACGGTACAAGTTCAATATCGCAGAAAGTGAAAAATGGATAAAGAAGTTGTGGTACTTACGTACAATGCAGTATCACTCAGCAATGAAATCTATGTCATCAGGCCCGTAGCAGCATAATGAGTGGATTCAGGTACGATGATTCTAACTGAAATAAGTCACACAGAAAAAGAAACATCATAAGATAACACTAATACACGGAATGTAAACTTGGCTACACAGGAACTGAATTACAAAACAGAACAGGGTCTCAAATTTAGAAACCCAACTTATGCTTGCTTAAGGGGAAAGGTGAGTTGGGGTGCTGCATAAAACCAGAGATTGAAATGAGCACAGATAAAGTTCCTTAAGCCAAATATGGAATAGACAAGAGCTACTCCTTGCTCAACGAAATGTATTCAACACCCCATATTAAACACCTAAGAATGTACCTGACTAGGAAGTATCTTAAAACCTATGGATTGCTATGTCTCCAAAAGAGAATCAAGTGTGTGTGCAGGGGCATAAACGCAGCAGTGATAGGATTGGAGAGGTTCGGTGAGCAAATGAAGACCCTTTGAAGTCATATTGCATGGTACCCATTCCACGGGTCTCAACTCTCCAGGTTTAAGGTATTCTTCCTTCAGCTAAAACATGCATGTGGAACCCAGAGTATGATCAACCGTGTGATCGGGAGACGTGTTCCAATATGTGTCAGTTTTCGTCCCCTGGTACTCGGGTGCAACATTCCAGACGCTTTACTAACACTCTCCCAACTTGGAGAGTCAGTGCCTTTAACCTCCTGTTTGGCCCAGTTTGCAATTTCTGCGGAAGATGAACAGGAATAGGCAGAACCAATGACAGACTAGCTGGAGGTGTCTGGACGGGCAAATTTAACTCTCATTTCCCACCAGGAAGAGGAATTAACCAAAGGCTCAGCGTGCCGTGCCGGAACCAGATTAGGGCCTGAAGCCATCCTGCGGTGTTGCGGCCAGCTCTCGAGAAAGCGAGTTGAAGAAAGGAGCTCAGGGGCACTGTAATTCACAAACCTGCAGAGTTATAAATGACAGCTATCGTCCAAAAATATACTGAAGTAAGGCTGCCAAGAGGACTTGAAAGCGGGGCAGAATTGCAGGAAACCGATTTCAGGAGGTAGACTGGAATTGCATTTAAAGCATAGGAAAAGAGGCAGAACGTCCACAATGATGCACTTGGCCAAAAAGGGCGTATGCGTTTTTTCCTGAATATATTCAGGAAAAAACGCATACGCCCTTTTTGGCCAACCAAGCAAGCTTGCAAAGGAAATCTGCACTACAGTGAAGTCTCACTTCCCCCCGGTCAAAAGGGCCATCTGAAAAAAGTGTAAAATCCAGAAAGGCAGGACAGGCCATGGAGAACTGGGAGCCTTGTTATGCTGATGGGCGGGATGTCAATTGCCAACAGCCACTCGGGAGAAGTGTATGGTGTTTCCTGAAACATCTAAAAAACAAAGCAACAGAGCCTAGGGCACTTCCACTTATGGTCCTATAGCTTAAGGAAATTAAAATCAAAAAGACACAGCCACCCCAAAGGTTGGGACGGCTCTGTTTACAAGAACCTGGTTTACGGTACAAGTTCAATATCGCAGAAAGTGAAAAATGGATAAAGAAGTTGTGGTACTTACGTACAATGCAGTATCACTCAGCAATGAAATCTATGTCATCAGGCCCGTAGCAGCATAATGAGTGGATTCAGGTATGATGATTCTAACTGAAATAAGTCACACAGGAAAAGAAACATCATAAGATATCACTAATACACGGAATGTAACCTTGGCTACACAGGAACTGAATTACAAAACAGAACAGGGTCTCAAATTTAGAAACCCAACTTATGCTTGCTTAAGGGGAAAGGTGAGTTGGGGTGCTGCATAAAACCAGAGATTGAAATGAGCACAGATAAAGTTCCTTAAGCCAAATATGGAATAGACAAGAGCTACTCCTTGCTCAACGAAATGGACTCAACACCCCATATTAAATGCCTAAGAGTGTACCTGACTAGGAAGTATCTTAAAACCTATGGATTGCTATGTCTCTGAAAGAGAATCAAGTGTGTGTACAGGGGCATAAACGCAGCAGTGATAGGATTGGAGAGGTTCGGTGAGCAAATGAAGACCCTTTGAAGTCATATTGCATGGTACCCATTCCACGGGTCTCAACTCTCCAGGTTTAAGGTATTCTTCCTTCAGCTAAAACATGCATGTGGAACCCAGAGTATGATCAACCGTGTGATCGGGAGACGTGTTCCAATATGTGTCAGTTTTCGTCCCCTGGTACTCGGGTGCAACATTCCAGACGCTTTACTAACACTCTCCCGACTTGGAGAGTCAGTGCCTTTAACCTCCTGTTTGGCCCAGTTTGCAATTTCTGCAGAAGATGAACAGGAATAGGGAGAACCAATGACAGACTAGCTGGAGGTGTCTGGACGGGCAAATTTAACTCTCATTTCCCACCAGGAAGAGGAATTAACCAAAGGCTCAGCGTGCCGTGCCGGAACCAGATTAGGGCCTGAAGCCATCCTGCGGTGTTGCGGCCAGCTAACGAGAAAGCGAGTTGAAGAAAGGAGCTCAGGGGCACTGTAATTCACAAACCTGCAGAGTTATAAAAGACAGCTATCGTCCAAAAATATACTGAAGTAAGGCTGCCAAGAGGACTTGAAAGCGGGGCAGAATTGCAGGAAACCGATTTCAGGAGGTAGACTGGAATTGCATTTAAAGCATAGGAAAAGAGGCAGAACGTCCACAATGATGCACTTGGCCAAAAAGGGCGTATGCGTTTTTTCCTGAATATATTCAGGAAAAAACGCATACGCCCTTTTTGGCCAACCAAGCAAGCTTGCAAAGGAAATCTGCACTACAATGAAGTCTCACTTCCCCCCGGTCAAAAGGGCCATCTGAAAAAAGTGTAAAATCCAGAAAGGCAGGACAGGCCATGGAGAACTGGGAGCCTTGTTATGCTGATGGGCGGGATGTAAATTGCCAACAGCCACTCGGGAGAAGTGTATGGTGTTTCCTGAAACATCTAAAAAACAAAGCAACAGAGCCTAGGGCACTTCCACTTATGGTCCTATAGCTTAGGGAAATTAAAATCAAAAAGACACAGCCACCCCAAATGTTGGGACGGCTCTGTTTACAAGAACCTGGTTTACGGTACAAGTTCAATATCGCAGAAAGTGAAAAATGGATAAAGAAGTTGTGGTACTTACGTACAATGCAGTATCACTCAGCAATGAAATCTATGTCATCAGGCCCGTAGCAGCATAATGAGTGGATTCAGGTATGATGATTCTAACTGAAATAAGTCACACAGGAAAAGAAACATCATAAGATATCACTAATACACGGAATGTAACCTTGGCTACACAGGAACTGAATTACAAAACAGAACAGGGTCTCAAATTTAGAAACCCAACTTATGCTTGCTTAAGGGGAAAGGTGAGTTGGGGTGCTGCATAAAACCAGAGATTGAAATGAGCACAGATAAAGTTCCTTAAGCCAAATATGGAATAGACAAGAGCTACTCCTTGCTCAACGAAATGGACTCAACACCCCATATTAAATGCCTAAGAGTGTACCTGACTAGGAAGTATCTTAAAACCTATGGATTGCTATGTGTCTGAAAGAGAATCAAGTGTGTGTACAGGGGCATAAACGCAGCAGTGATAGGATTGGAGAGGTTCGGTGAGCAAATGAAGACCCTTTGAAGTCATATTGCATGGTACCCATTCCACGGGTCTCAACTCTCCAGGTTTAAGGTATTCTTCCTTCAGCTAAAACATGCATGTGGAACCCAGAGTATGATCAACCGTGTGATCGGGAGACGTGTTCCAATATGTGTCAGTTTTCGTCCCCTGGTACTCGGGTGCAACATTCCAGACGCTTTACTAACACTCTCCCGACTTGGAGAGTCAGTGCCTTTAACCTCCTGTTTGGCCCAGTTTGCAATTTCTGCGGAAGATGAACAGGAATAGGCAGAACCAATGACAGACTAGCTGGAGGTGTCTGGACGGGCAAATTTAACTCTCATTTCCCACCAGGAAGAGGAATTAACCAAAGGCTCAGCGTGCCGTGCCGGAACCAGATTAGGGCCTGAAGCCATCCTGCGGTGTTGCGGCCAGCTCTCGAGAAAGCGAGTTGAAGAAAGGAGCTCAGGGGCACTGTAATTCACAAACCTGCAGAGTTATAAATGACAGCTATCGTCCAAAAATATACTGAAGTAAGGCTGCCAAGAGGACTTGAAAGCGGGGCAGAATTGCAGGAAACCGATTTCAGGAGGTAGACTGGAATTGCATTTAAAGCATAGGAAAAGAGGCAGAACGTCCACAATGATGCACTTGGCCAAAAAGGGCGTATGCGTTTTTTCCTGAATATATTCAGGAAAAAACGCATACGCCCTTTTTGGCCAACCAAGCAAGCTTGCAAAGGAAATCTGCACTACAGTGAAGTCTCACTTCCCCCCGGTCAAAAGGGCCATCTGAAAAATGTGTAAAATCCAGAAAGGCAGGACAGGCCATGGAGAACTGGGAGCCTTGTTATGCTGATGGGCGGGATGTCAATTGCCAACAGCCACTCGGGAGAAGTGTATGGTGTTTCCTGAAACATCTAAAAAACAAAGCAACAGAGCCTAGGGCACTTCCACTTATGGTCCTATAGCTTAAGGAAATTAAAATCAAAAAGACACAGCCACCCCAAAGGTTGGGACGGCTCTGTTTACAAGAACCTGGTTTACGGTACAAGTTCAATATCGCAGAAAGTGAAAAATGGATAAAGAAGTTGTGGTACTTACGTACAATGCAGTATCACTCAGCAATGAAATCTATGTCATCAGGCCCGTAGCAGCATAATGAGTGGATTCAGGTACGATGATTCTAACTGAAATAAGTCACACAGGAAAAGAAACATCATAAGATATCACTAATACACGGAATGTAACCTTGGCTACACAGGAACTGAATTACAAAACAGAACAGGGTCTCAAATTTAGAAACCCAACTTATGCTTGCTTAAGGGGAAAGGTGAGTTGGGGTGCTGCATAAAACCAGAGATTGAAATGAGCACAGATAAAGTTCCTTAAGCCAAATATGGAATAGACAAGAGCTACTCCTTGCTCAACGAAATGGACTCAACACCCCATATTAAATGCCTAAGAGTGTACCTGACTAGGAAGTATCTTAAAACCTATGGATTGCTATGTCTCTGAAAGAGAATCAAGTGTGTGTACAGGGGCATAAACGCAGCAGTGATAGGATTGGAGAGGTTCGGTGAGCAAATGAAGACCCTTTGAAGTCATATTGCATGGTACCCATTCCACGGGTCTCAACTCTCCAGGTTTAAGGTATTCTTCCTTCAGCTAAAACATGCATGTGGAACCCAGAGTATGATCAACCGTGTGATCGGGAGACGTGTTCCAATATGTCTCAGTTTTCGTCCCCTGGTACTCGGGTGCAACATTCCAGACGCTTTACTAACACTCTCCCGACTTGGAGAGTCAGTGCCTTTAACCTCCTGTTTGGCCCAGTTTGCAATTTCTGCGGAAGATGAACAGGAATAGGCAGAACCAATGACAGACTAGCTGGAGGTGTCTGGACGGGCAAATTTAACTCTCATTTCCCACCAGGAAGAGGAATTAACCAAAGGCTCAGCGTGCCGTGCCGGAACCAGATTAGGGCCTGAAGCCATCCTGCGGGGTTGCGGCCAGCTCTCGAGAAAGCGAGTTGAAGAAAGGAGCTCAGGGGCACTGTAATTCACAAACCTGCAGAGTTATAAATGACAGCTATCGTCCAAAAATATACTGAAGTAAGGCTGCCAAGAGGACTTGAAAGCGGGGCAGAATTGCAGGAAACCGATTTCAGGAGGTAGACTGGAATTGCATTTAAAGCATAGGAAAAGAGGCAGAACGTCCACAATGATGCACTTGGCCAAAAAGGGCGTATGCGTTTTTTCCTGAATATATTCAGGAAAAAACGCATACGCCCTTTTTGGCCAACCAAGCAAGCTTGCAAAGGAAATCTGCACTACAGTGAAGTCTCACTTCCCCCCGGTCAAAAGGGCCATCTGAAAAAAGTGTAAAATCCAGAAAGGCAGGACAGGCCATGGAGAACTGGGAGCCTTGTTATGCTGATGGGCGGGATGTCAATTGCCAACAGCCACTCGGGAGAAGTGTATGGTGTTTCCTGAAACATCTAAAAAACAAAGCAACAGAGCCTAGGGCACTTCCACTTATGGTCCTATAGCTTAAGGAAATTAAAATCAAAAAGACACAGCCACCCCAAAGGTTGGGACGGCTCTGTTTACAAGAACCTGGTTTACGGTACAAGTTCAATATCGCAGAAAGTGAAAAATGGATAAAGAAGTTGTGGTACTTACGTACAATGCAGTATCACTCAGCAATGAAATCTATGTCATCAGGCCCGTAGCAGCATAATGAGTGGATTCAGGTACGATGATTCTAACTGAAATAAGTCACACAGGAAAAGAAACATCATAAGATATCACTAATACACGGAATGTAACCTTGGCTACACAGGAACTGAATTACAAAACAGAACAGGGTCTCAAATTTAGAAACCCAACTTATGCTTGCTTAAGGGGAAAGGTGAGTTGGGGTGCTGCATAAAACCAGAGATTGAAATGAGCACAGATAAAGTTCCTTAAGCCAAATATGGAATAGACAAGAGCTACTCCTTGCTCAACGAAATGGACTCAACACCCCATATTAAATGCCTAAGAGTGTACCTGACTAGGAAGTATCTTAAAACCTATGGATTGCTATGTCTCTGAAAGAGAATCAAGTGTGTGTACAGGGGCATAAACGCAGCAGTGATAGGATTGGAGAGGTTCGGTGAGCAAATGAAGACCCTTTGAAGTCATATTGCATGGTACCCATTCCACGGGTCTCAACTCTCCAGGTTTAAGGTATTCTTCCTTCAGCTAAAACATGCATGTGGAACCCAGAGTATGATCAACCGTGTGATCGGGAGACGTGTTCCAATATGTCTCAGTTTTCGTCCCCTGGTACTCGGGTGCAACATTCCAGACGCTTTACTAACACTCTCCCGACTTGGAGAGTCAGTGCCTTTAACCTCCTGTTTGGCCCAGTTTGCAATTTCTGCGGAAGATGAACAGGAATAGGCAGAACCAATGACAGACTAGCTGGAGGTGTCTGGACGGGCAAATTTAACTCTCATTTCCCACCAGGAAGAGGAATTAACCAAAGGCTCAGCGTGCCGTGCCGGAACCAGATTAGGGCCTGAAGCCATCCTGCGGGGTTGCGGCCAGCTCTCGAGAAAGCGAGTTGAAGAAAGGAGCTCAGGGGCACTGTAATTCACAAACCTGCAGAGTTATAAATGACAGCTATCGTCCAAAAATATACTGAAGTAAGGCTGCCAAGAGGACTTGAAAGCGGGGCAGAATTGCAGGAAACCGATTTCAGGAGGTAGACTGGAATTGCATTTAAAGCATAGGAAAAGAGGCAGAACGTCCACAATGATGCACTTGGCCAAAAAGGGCGTATGCGTTTTTTCCTGAATATATTCAGGAAAAAACGCATACGCCCTTTTTGGCCAACCAAGCAAGCTTGCAAAGGAAATCTGCACTACAGTGAAGTCTCACTTCCCCCCGGTCAAAAGGGCCATCTGAAAAAAGTGTAAAATCCAGAAAGGCAGGACAGGCCATGGAGAACTGGGAGCCTTGTTATGCTGATGGGCGGGATGTCAATTGCCAACAGCCACTCGGGAGAAGTGTATGGTGTTTCCTGAAACATCTAAAAAACAAAGCAACAGAGCCTAGGGCACTTCCACTTATGGTCCTATAGCTTAGGGAAATTAAAATCAAAAAGACACAGCCACCCCAAATGTTGGGACGGCTCTGTTTACAAGAACCTGGTTTACGGTACAAGTTCAATATCGCAGAAAGTGAAAAATGGATAAAGAAGTTGTGGTACTTACGTACAATGCAGTATCACTCAGCAATGAAATCTATGTCATCAGGCCCGTAGCAGCATAATGAGTGGATTCAGGTATGATGATTCTAACTGAAATAAGTCACACAGGAAAAGAAACATCATAAGATATCACTAATACACGGAATGTAACCTTGGCTACACAGGAACTGAATTACAAAACAGAACAGGGTCTCAAATTTAGAAACCCAACTTATGCTTGCTTAAGGGGAAAGGTGAGTTGGGGTGCTGCATAAAACCAGAGATTGAAATGAGCACAGATAAAGTTCCTTAAGCCAAATATGGAATAGACAAGAGCTACTCCTTGCTCAACGAAATGGACTCAACACCCCATATTAAATGCCTAAGAGTGTACCTGACTAGGAAGTATCTTAAAACCTATGGATTGCTATGTGTCTGAAAGAGAATCAAGTGTGTGTACAGGGGCATAAACGCAGCAGTGATAGGATTGGAGAGGTTCGGTGAGCAAATGAAGACCCTTTGAAGTCATATTGCATGGTACCCATTCCACGGGTCTCAACTCTCCAGGTTTAAGGTATTCTTCCTTCAGCTAAAACATGCATGTGGAACCCAGAGTATGATCAACCGTGTGATCGGGAGACGTGTTCCAATATGTGTCAGTTTTCGTCCCCTGGTACTCGGGTGCAACATTCCAGACGCTTTACTAACACTCTCCCAACTTGGAGAGTCAGTGCCTTTAACCTCCTGTTTGGCCCAGTTTGCAATTTCTGCGGAAGATGAACAGGAATAGGCAGAACCAATGACAGACTAGCTGGAGGTGTCTGGACGGGCAAATTTAACTCTCATTTCCCACCAGGAAGAGGAATTAACCAAAGGCTCAGCGTGCCGTGCCGGAACCAGATTAGGGCCTGAAGCCATCCTGCGGTGTTGCGGCCAGCTCTCGAGAAAGCGAGTTGAAGAAAGGAGCTCAGGGGCACTGTAATTCACAAACCTGCAGAGTTATAAATGACAGCTATCGTCCAAAAATATACTGAAGTAAGGCTGCCAAGAGGACTTGAAAGCGGGGCAGAATTGCAGGAAACCGATTTCAGGAGGTAGACTGGAATTGCATTTAAAGCATAGGAAAAGAGGCAGAACGTCCACAATGATGCACTTGGCCAAAAAGGGCGTATGCGTTTTTTCCTGAATATATTCAGGAAAAAACGCATACGCCCTTTTTGGCCAACCAAGCAAGCTTGCAAAGGAAATCTGCACTACAGTGAAGTCTCACTTCCCCCCGGTCAAAAGGGCCATCTGAAAAATGTGTAAAATCCAGAAAGGCAGGACAGGCCATGGAGAACTGGGAGCCTTGTTATGCTGATGGGCGGGATGTCAATTGCCAACAGCCACTCGGGAGAAGTGTATGGTGTTTCCTGAAACATCTAAAAAACAAAGCAACAGAGCCTAGGGCACTTCCACTTATGGTCCTATAGCTTAAGGAAATTAAAATCAAAAAGACACAGCCACCCCAAAGGTTGGGACGGCTCTGTTTACAAGAACCTGGTTTACGGTACAAGTTCAGTATCGCAGAAAGTGAAAAATGGATAAAGAAGTTGTGGTACTTACGTACAATGCAGTATCACTCAGCAATGAAATCTATGTCATCAGGCCCGTAGCAGCATAATGAGTGGATTCAGGTACGATGATTCTAACTGAAATAAGTCACACAGGAAAAGAAACATCATAAGATATCACTAATACACGGAATGTAACCTTGGCTACACAGGAACTGAATTACAAAACAGAACAGGGTCTCAAATTTAGAAACCCAACTTATGCTTGCTTAAGGGGAAAGGTGAGTTGGGGTGCTGCATAAAACCAGAGATTGAAATGAGCACAGATAAAGTTCCTTAAGCCAAATATGGAATAGACAAGAGCTACTCCTTGCTCAACGAAATGGACTCAACACCCCATATTAAATGCCTAAGAGTGTACCTGACTAGGAAGTATCTTAAAACCTATGGATTGCTATGTCTCTGAAAGAGAATCAAGTGTGTGTACAGGGGCATAAACGCAGCAGTGATAGGATTGGAGAGGTTCGGTGAGCAAATGAAGACCCTTTGAAGTCATATTGCATGGTACCCATTCCACGGGTCTCAACTCTCCAGGTTTAAGGTATTCTTCCTTCAGCTAAAACATGCATGTGGAACCCAGAGTATGATCAACCGTGTGATCGGGAGACGTGTTCCAATATGTCTCAGTTTTCGTCCCCTGGTACTCGGGTGCAACATTCCAGACGCTTTACTAACACTCTCCCGACTTGGAGAGTCAGTGCCTTTAACCTCCTGTTTGGCCCAGTTTGCAATTTCTGCGGAAGATGAACAGGAATAGGCAGAACCAATGACAGACTAGCTGGAGGTGTCTGGACGGGCAAATTTAACTCTCATTTCCCACCAGGAAGAGGAATTAACCAAAGGCTCAGCGTGCCGTGCCGGAACCAGATTAGGGCCTGAAGCCATCCTGCGGGGTTGCGGCCAGCTCTCGAGAAAGCGAGTTGAAGAAAGGAGCTCAGGGGCACTGTAATTCACAAACCTGCAGAGTTATAAATGACAGCTATCGTCCAAAAATATACTGAAGTAAGGCTGCCAAGAGGACTTGAAAGCGGGGCAGAATTGCAGGAAACCGATTTCAGGAGGTAGACTGGAATTGCATTTAAAGCATAGGAAAAGAGGCAGAACGTCCACAATGATGCACTTGGCCAAAAAGGGCGTATGCGTTTTTTCCTGAATATATTCAGGAAAAAACGCATACGCCCTTTTTGGCCAACCAAGCAAGCTTGCAAAGGAAATCTGCACTACAGTGAAGTCTCACTTCCCCCCGGTCAAAAGGGCCATCTGAAAAAAGTGTAAAATCCAGAAAGGCAGGACAGGCCATGGAGAACTGGGAGCCTTGTTATGCTGATGGGCGGGATGTCAATTGCCAACAGCCACTCGGGAGAAGTGTATGGTGTTTCCTGAAACATCTAAAAAACAAAGCAACAGAGCCTAGGGCACTTCCACTTATGGTCCTATAGCTTAAGGAAATTAAAATCAAAAAGACACAGCCACCCCAAAGGTTGGGACGGCTCTGTTTACAAGAACCTGGTTTACGGTACAAGTTCAATATCGCAGAAAGTGAAAAATGGATAAAGAAGTTGTGGTACTTACGTACAATGCAGTATCACTCAGCAATGAAATCTATGTCATCAGGCCCATAGCAGCATAATGAGTGGATTTAGGTACGATGATTCTAACTGAAATAAGTCACACAGGAAAAGAAACATCATAAGATATCACTAATACACGGAATGTAAACTTGGCTACACAGGAACTGAATTACAAAACAGAACAGGGTCTCAAATTTAGAAACCCAACTTATGCTTGCTTAAGGGGAAAGGTGAGTTGGGGTGCTGCATAAAACCAGAGATTGAAATGAGCACAGATAAAGTTCCTTAAGCCAAATATGGAATAGACAAGAGCTACTCCTTGCTCAACGAAATGGACTCAACACCCCATATTAAATGCCTAAGAGTGTACCTGACTAGGAAGTATCTTAAAACCTATGGATTGCTATGTGTCTGAAAGAGAATCAAGTGTGTGTACAGGGGCATAAACGCAGCAGTGATAGGATTGGAGAGGTTCGGTGAGCAAATGAAGACCCTTTGAAGTCATATTGCATGGTACCCATTCCACGGGTCTCAACTCTCCAGGTTTAAGGTATTCTTCCTTCAGCTAAAACATGCATGTGGAACCCAGAGTATGATCAACCGTGTGATCGGGAGACGTGTTCCAATATGTCTCAGTTTTCGTCCCCTGGTACTCGGGTGCAACATTCCAGACGCTTTACTAACACTCTCCCGACTTGGAGAGTCAGTGCCTTTAACCTCCTGTTTGGCCCAGTTTGCAATTTCTGCGGAAGATGAACAGGAATAGGCAGAACCAATGACAGACTAGCTGGAGGTGTCTGGACGGGCAAATTTAACTCTCATTTCCCACCAGGAAGAGGAATTAACCAAAGGCTCAGCGTGCCGTGCCGGAACCAGATTAGGGCCTGAAGCCATCCTGCGGGGTTGCGGCCAGCTCACGAGAAAGCGAGTTGAAGAAAGGAGCTCAGGGGCACTGTAATTCACAAACCTGCAGAGTTATAAATGACAGCTATCGTCCAAAAATATACTGAAGTAAGGCTGCCAAGAGGACTTGAAAGCGGGGCAGAATTGCAGGAAACCGATTTCAGGAGGTAGACTGGAATTGCATTTAAAGCATAGCAAAGGAGGCAGAACGTCCACAATGATGCACTTGGCCAAAAAGGGCGTATGCGTTTTTTCCTGAATATATTCAGGAAAAAACGCATACGCCCTTTTTGGCCAACCAAGCAAGCTTGCAAAGGAAATCTGCACTACAATGAAGTCTCACTTCCCCCCGGTCAAAAGGGCCATCTGAAAAAAGTGTAAAATCCAGAAAGGCAGGACAGGCCATGGAGAACTGGGAGCCTTGTTATGCTGATGGGCGGGATGTCAATTGCCAACAGCCACTCGGGAGAAGTGTATGGTGTTTCCTGAAACATCTAAAAAACAAAGCAACAGAGCCTAGGGCACTTCCACTTATGGTCCTATAGCTTAGGGAAATTAAAATCAAAAAGACACAGCCACCCCAAATGTTGGGACGGCTCTGTTTACAAGAACCTGGTTTACGGTACAACTTCAATATCGCAGAAAGTGAAAAATGGATAAAGAAGTTGTGGTACTTACGTACAATGCAGTATCACTCAGAAATGAAATCTATGTCATCAGGCCTGTAGCAGCATAATGAGTGGATTCAGGTATGATGATTCTAACTGAAATAAGTCACACAGGAAAAGAAACATCATAAGATATCACTAATACACGGAATGTAAACTTGGCTACACAGGAACTGAATTACAAAACAGAACAGGGTCTCAAATTTAGAAAACCAACTTATGCTTGCTTAAGGGGAAAGGTGAGTTGGGGTGCTGCATAAAACCAGAGATTGAAATGAGCACAGATAAAGTTCCTTAAGCCAAATATGGAATAGACAAGAGCTACTCCTTGCTCAACGAAATGGACTCAACACCCCATATTAAATGCCTAAGAGTGTACCTGACTAGGAAGTATCTTAAAACCTATGGATTGCTATGTGTCTGAAAGAGAATCAAGTGTGTGTACAGGGGCATAAACGCAGCAGTGATAGGATTGGAGAGGTTCGGTGAGCAAATGAAGACCCTTTGAAGTCATATTGCATGGTACCCATTCCACGGGTCTCAACTCTCCAGGTTTAAGGTATTCTTCCTTCAGCTAAAACATGCATGTGGAACCCAGAGTATGATCAACCGTGTGATCGGGAGACGTGTTCCAATATGTCTCAGTTTTCGTCCCCTGGTACTCGGGTGCAACATTCCAGACGCTTTACTAACACTCTCCCGACTTGGAGAGTCAGTGCCTTTAACCTCCTGTTTGGCCCAGTTTGCAATTTCTGCGGAAGATGAACAGGAATAGGCAGAACCAATGACAGACTAGCTGGAGGTGTCTGGACGGGCAAATTTAACTCTCATTTCCCACCAGGAAGAGGAATTAACCAAAGGCTCAGCGTGCCGTGCCGCAACCAGATTAGGTCCTGAAGCCATCCTGCGGGGTTGCGGCCAGCTCACGAGAAAGCGAGTTGAAGAAAGGAGCTCAGGGGCACTGTAATTCACAAACCTGCAGAGTTATAAATGACAGCTATCGTCCAAAAATATACTGAAGTAAGGCTGCCAAGAGGACTTGAAAGCGGGACAGAATTGCAGGAAACCGATTTCAGGAGGTAGACTGGAATTGCATTTAAAGCATAGGAAAAGAGGCAGAACGTCCACAATGATGCACTTGGCCAAAAAGGGCGTATGCGTTTTTTCCTGAATATATTCAGGAAAAAACGCATACACCCTTTTTGGCCAACCAAGCAAGCTTGCAAAGGAAATCTGCACTACAATGAAGTCTCACTTCCCCCCGGTCCAAAGGGCCATCTGAAAAAAGTGTAAAATCCAGAAAGGCAGGACAGGCCATGGAGAACTGGGAGCCTTGTTACGCTGATGGGAGGGATGTAAATTGCCAACAGCCACTCGGGAGAAGTGTATGGTGTTTCCTGAAACATCTAAAAAACAAAGCAACAGAGCCTAGGGCAATTCCACTTATGGTCCTATAGCTTAGGGAAATTAAAATCAAAAGACACAGCCACCCCAAAGGTTGGGACGGCTCTGTTTACAAGAACCTGTTTTACGGTACAAGTTCAATATCGCAGAAAGTGAAAAATGGATAAAGAAGTTGTGGTACTTACGTACAATGCAATATCACTCAGCAATGAAATCTATGTCATCAGCCCCGTAGCAGCATAATGAGTGGATTCAGGTATGATGATTCTAACTGAAATAAGTCACACAGGAAAAGAAACATCATAAGATATCACTAATACACGGAATGTAAACTTGGCTACACAGGAACTGAATTACAAAACAGAACAGGGTCTCAAATTTAGAAACCCAAATTATGCTTGCTTAAGGGGAAAGGTGAGTTGGGGTGCTGCATAAAACCAGAGATTGAAATGAGCACAGATAAAGTTCCTTAAGCCAAATATGGAATAGACAAGAGCTACTCCTTGCTCAATGAAATGGACTCAACACCCCATATTAAATGCCTAAGAGTGTACCTGACTAGGAAGTATCTTAAAACCTATGGATTGCTATGTCTCTGAAAGAGAATCAAGTGTGTGTACAGGGGGATAAACGCAGCAGTGATAGGATTGGAGAGGTTCGGTGTGCAAATGAAGACCCTTTGAAGTCATATTGCATGGTACCCATTCCACGGGTCTCAACTCTCCAGGTTTAAGGTATTCTTCCTTCAGCTAAAACATGCATGTGGAACCCAGAGTATGATCAACCGTGTGATCGGGAGACGTGTTCCAATATGTCTCAGTTTTCGTCCCCTGGTACTCGGGTGCAACATTCCAGACGCTTTACTAACACTCTCCCGACTTGGAGAGTCAGTGCCTTTAACCTCCTGTTTGGCCCAGTTTGCAATTTCTGCAGAAGATGAACAGGAATAGGGAGAACCAATGACAGAGTAGCTGGAGGTGTCTGGACGGGCAAATTTAACTCTCATTTCCCACCAGGAAGAGGAATTAACCAAAGGCTCAGCGTGCCGTGCCGGAACCAGATTAGGGCCTGAAGCCATCCTGCGGTGCTGCGGCCAGCTCACGAGAAAGCGAGTTGAAGAAAGGAGCTCAGGGGCACTGTAATTCACAAACCTGCAGAGTTATAAATGACAGCTATCGTCCAAAAATATACTGAAGTAAGGCTGCCAAGAGGACTTGAAAGCGGGGCAGAATTGCAGGAAACCGATTTCAGGAGGTAGACTGGAATTGCATTGAAAGCATAGGAAAAGAGGCAGAACGTCCACAATGATGCACTTGGCCAAAAAGGGCGTATGCGTTTTTTCCTGAATATATTCAGGAAAAAACGCATACGCCCTTTTTGGCCAACCAAGCAAGCTTGCAAAGGAAATCTGCACTACAATGAAGTCTCACTTCCCCCCGGTCCAAAGGGCCATCTGAAAAAAGTGTAAAATCCAGAAAGGCAGGACAGGCCATGGAGAACTGGGAGCCTTGTTATGCTGATGGGCGGGATGTAAATTGCCAACAGCCACTCGGGAGAAGTGTATGGTGTTTCCTGAAACATCTAAAAAACAAAGCAACAGAGCCTAGGGCACTTCCACTTATGGTCCTATAGCTTAGGGAAATTAAAATCAAAAGACACAGCCACCCCAAAGGTTGGGACGGCTCTGTTTACAAGAACCTGGTTTACGGTACAAGTTCAATATCGCAGAAAGTGAAAAATGGATAAAGAAGTTGTGGTACTTACGTACAATGCAATATCACTCAGCAATGAAATCTATGTCATCAGGCCCGTAGCAGCATAATGAGTGGATTCAGGTACGATGATTCTAACTGAAATAAGTCACACAGGAAAAGAAACATCATAAGATATCACTAATACACGGAATGTAAACTTGGTTACACAGGAACTGAATTACAAAACAGAACAGGGTCTCAAATTTAGAAAACCAACTTATGCTTTCTTAAGGGGAAAGGTGAGTTGGGGTGCTGCATAAAACCAGAGATTGAAATGAGCACAGATAAAGTTCCTTAAGCCAAATATGGAATAGACAAGAGCTACTCCTTGCTCAACGAAATGGACTCAACACCCCATATTAAATGCCTAAGAGTGTACCTGACTAGGAAGTATCTTAAAACCTATGGATTGCTATGTCTCTGAAAGAGAATCAAGTGTGTGTACAGGGGCATAAACGCAGCAGTGATAGGATTGGAGAGGTTCGGTGAGCAAATGAAGACCCTTTGAAGTCATATTGCATGGTACCCATTCCACGGGTCTCAACTCTCCAGGTTTAAGGTATTCTTCCTTCAGCTAAAACATGCATGTGGAACCCAGAGTATGATCAACCGTGTGATCGGGAGACGTGTTCCAATATGTCTCAGTTTTCGTCCCCTGGTACTCGGGTGCAACATTCCAGACGCTTTACTAACACTCTCCCGACTTGGAGAGTCAGTGCCTTTAACCTCCTGTTTGGCCCAGTTTGCAATTTCTGCGGAAGATGAACAGGAATAGGCAGAACCAATGACAGACTAGCTGGAGGTGTCTGGACGGGCAAATTTAACTCTCATTTCCCACCAGGAAGAGGAATTAACCAAAGGCTCAGCGTGCCGTGCCAGAACCAGATTAGGGCCTGAAGCCATCCTGCGGGGTTGCGGCCAGCTCACGAGAAAGCGAGTTGAAGAAAGGAGCTCAGGGGCACTGTAATTCACAAACCTGCAGAGTTATAAATGACAGCTATCGTCCAAAAATATACTGAAGTAAGGCTGCCAAGAGGACTTGAAAGCGGGGCAGAATTGCAGGAAACCGATTTCAGGAGGTAGACTGGAATTGCATTTAAAGCATAGGAAAAGAGGCAGAACGTCCACAATGATGCACTTGGCCAAAAAGGGCGTATGCGTTTTTTCCTGAATATATTCAGGAAAAAACGCATACGCCCTTTTTGGCCAACCAAGCAAGCTTGCAAAGGAAATCTGCACTACAATGAAGTCTCACTTCCCCCCGGTCAAAAGGGCCATCTGAAAAAAGTGTAAAATCCAGAAAGGCAGGACAGGCCATGGAGAACTGGGAGCCTTGTTATGCTGATGGGCGGGATGTCAATTGCCAACAGCCACTCGGGAGAAGTGTATGGTGTTTCCTGAAACATCTAAAAAACAAAGCAACAGAGCCTAGGGCACTTCCACTTATGGTCCTATAGCTTAGGGAAATTAAAATCAAAAAGACACAGCCACCCCAAAGGTTGGGACGGCTCTGTTTACAAGAACCTGGTTTACGGTACAAGTTCAATATCGCAGAAAGTGAAAAATGGATAAAGAAGTTGTGGTACTTACGTACAATGCAGTATCACTCAGAAATGAAATCTATGTCATCAGGCCTGTAGCAGCATAATGAGTGGATTCAGGTATGATGATTCTAACTGAAATAAGTCACACAGGAAAAGAAACATCATAAGATATCACTAATACACGGAATGTAAACTTGGCTACACAGGAACTGAATTACAAAACAGAACAGGGTCTCAAATTTAGAAAACCAACTTATGCTTGCTTAAGGGGAAAGGTGAGTTGGGGTGCTGCATAAAACCAGAGATTGAAATGAGCACAGATAAAGTTCCTTAAGCCAAATATGGAATAGACAAGAGCTACTCCTTGCTCAACGAAATGGACTCAACACCCCATATTAAATGCCTAAGAGTGTACCTGACTAGGAAGTATCTTAAAACCTATGGATTGCTATGTGTCTGAAAGAGAATCAAGTGTGTGTACAGGGGCATAAACGCAGCAGTGATAGGATTGGAGAGGTTCGGTGAGCAAATGAAGACCCTTTGAAGTCATATTGCATGGTACCCATTCCACGGGTCTCAACTCTCCAGGTTTAAGGTATTCTTCCTTCAGCTAAAACATGCATGTGGAACCCAGAGTATGATCAACCGTGTGATCGGGAGACGTGTTCCAATATGTCTCAGTTTTCGTCCCCTGGTACTCGGGTGCAACATTCCAGACGCTTTACTAACACTCTCCCGACTTGGAGAGTCAGTGCCTTTAACCTCCTGTTTGGCCCAGTTTGCAATTTCTGCGGAAGATGAACAGGAATAGGCAGAACCAATGACAGACTAGCTGGAGGTGTCTGGACGGGCAAATTTAACTCTCATTTCCCACCAGGAAGAGGAATTAACCAAAGGCTCAGCGTGCCGTGCCGGAACCAGATTAGGGCCTGAAGCCATCCTGCGGTGTTGCGGCCAGCTCACGAGAAAGCGAGTTGAAGAAAGGAGCTCAGGGGCACTGTAATTCACAAACCTGCAGAGTTATAAATGACAGCTATCGTCCAAAAATATACTGAAGTAAGGCTGCCAAGAGGACTTGAAAGCGGGGCAGAATTGCAGGAAACCGATTTCAGGAGGTAGACTGGAATTGCATTTAAAGCATAGGAAAAGAGGCAGAACGTCCACAATGATGCACTTGGCCAAAAAGGGCGTATGCGTTTTTTCCTGAATATATTCAGGAAAAAACGCATACGCCCTTTTTGGCCAACCAAGCAAGCTTGCAAAGGAAATCTGCACTACAATGAAGTCTCACTTCCCCCCGGTCCAAAGGGCCATCTGAAAAAAGTGTAAAATCCAGAAAGGCAGGACAGGCCATGGAGAACTGGGAGCCTTGTTATGCTGATGGGCGGGATGTAAATTGCCAACAGCCACTCGGGAGAAGTGTATGGTGTTTCCTGAAACATCTAAAAAACAAAGCAACAGAGCCTAGGGCACTTCCACTTATGGTCCTATAGCTTAGGGAAATTAAAATCAAAAGACACAGCCACCCCAAAGGTTGGGACGGCTCTGTTTACAAGAACCTGTTTTACGGTACAAGTTCAATATCGCAGAAAGTGAAAAATGGATAAAGAAGTTGTGGTACTTACGTACAATGCAATATCACTCAGCAATGAAATCTATGTCATCAGCCCCGTAGCAGCATAATGAGTGGATTCAGGTATGATGATTCTAACTGAAATAAGTCACACAGGAAAAGAAACATCATAAGATATCACTAATACACGGAATGTAACCTTGGCTACACAGGAACTGAATTACAAAACAGAACAGGGTCTCAAATTTAGAAACCCAAATTATGCTTGCTTAAGGGGAAAGGTGAGTTGGGGTGCTGCATAAAACCAGAGATTGAAATGAGCACAGATAAAGTTCCTTAAGCCAAATATGGAATAGACAAGAGCTACTCCTTGCTCAATGAAATGGACTCAACACCCCATATTAAATGCCTAAGAGTGTACCTGACTAGGAAGTATCTTAAAACCTATGGATTGCTATGTCTCTGAAAGAGAATCAAGTGTGTTACAGGGGGATAAACGCAGCAGTGATAGGATTGGAGAGGTTCGGTGTGCAAATGAAGACCCTTTGAAGCCATATTGCATGGTACCCATTCCACGGGTCTCAACTCTCCAGGTTTAAGGTATTCTTCCTTCAGCTAAAACATGCATGTGGAACCCAGAGTATGATCAACCGTGTGATCGGGAGACGTGTTCCAATATGTCTCAGTTTTCGTCCCCTGGTACTCGGGTGCAACATTCCAGACGCTTTACTAACACTCTCCCGACTTGGAGAGTCAGTGCCTTTAACCTCCTGTTTGGCCCAGTTTGCAATTTCTGCGGAAGATGAACAGGAATAGGGAGAACCAATGACAGAGTAGCTGGAGGTGTCTGGACGGGCAAATTTAACTCTCATTTCCCACCAGGAAGAGGAATTAACCAAAGGCTCAGCGTGCCGTGCCGGAACCAGATTAGGGCCTGAAGCCATCCTGCGGGGTTGCGGCCAGCTCACGAGAAAGCGAGTTGAAGAAAGGAGCTCAGGGGCACTGTAATTCACAAACCTGCAGAGTTATAAATGACAGCTATCGTCCAAAAATATACTGAAGTAAGGCTGCCAAGAGGACTTGAAAGCGGGGCAGAATTGCAGGAAACCGATTTCAGGAGGTAGACTGGAATTGCATTTAAAGCATAGGAAAAGAGGCAGAACGTCCACAATGATGCACTTGGCCAAAAAGGGCGTATGCGTTTTTTCCTGAATATATTCAGGAAAAAACGCATACGCCCTTTTTGGCCAACCAAGCAAGCTTGCAAAGGAAATCTGCACTACAATGAAGTCTCACTTCCCCCCGGTCAAAAGGGCCATCTGAAAAAAGTGTAAAATCCAGAAAGGCAGGACAGGCCATGGAGAACTGGGAGCCTTGTTATGCTGATGGGCGGGATGTAAATTGCCAACAGCCACTCGGGAGAAGTGTATGGTGTTTCCTGAAACATCTAAAAAACAAAGCAACAGAGCCTAGGGCACTTCCACTTATGGTCCTATAGCTTAGGGAAATTAAAATCAAAAAGACACAGCCACCCCAAATGTTGGGACGGCTCTGTTTACAAGAACCTGGTTTACGGTACAAGTTCAATATCGCAGAAAGTGAAAAATGGATAAAGAAGTTGTGGTACTTACGTACAATGCAGTATCACTCAGAAATGAAATCTATGTCATCAGCCCCGTAGCAGCATAATGAGTGGATTCAGGTATGATGATTCTAACTGAAATAAGTCACACAGGAAAAGAAACATCATAAGATATCACTAATACACGGAATGTAAACTTGGCTACACAGGAACTGAATTACAAAACAGAACAGGGTCTCAAATTTAGAAAACCAACTTATGCTTGCTTAAGGGGAAAGGTGAGTTGGGGTGCTGCATAAAACCAGAGATTGAAATGAGCACAGATAAAGTTCCTTAAGCCAAATATGGAATAGACAAGAGCTACTCCTTGCTCAACGAAATGGACTCAACACCCCATATTAAATGCCTAAGAGTGTACCTGACTAGGAAGTATCTTAAAACCTATGGATTGCTATGTGTCTGAAAGAGAATCAAGTGTGTGTACAGGGGCATAAACGCAGCAGTGATAGGATTGGAGAGGTTCGGTGAGCAAATGAAGACCCTTTGAAGTCATATTGCATGGTACCCATTCCACGGGTCTCAACTCTCCAGGTTTAAGGTATTCTTCCTTCAGCTAAAACATGCATGTGGAACCCAGAGTATGATCAACCGTGTGATCGGGAGACGTGTTCCAATATGTCTCAGTTTTCGTCCCCTGGTACTCGGGTGCAACATTCCAGACGCTTTACTAACACTCTCCCGACTTGGAGAGTCAGTGCCTTTAACCTCCTGTTTGGCCCAGTTTGCAATTTCTGCGGAAGATGAACAGGAATAGGCAGAACCAATGACAGACTAGCTGGAGGTGTCTGGACGGGCAAATTTAACTCTCATTTCCCACCAGGAAGAGGAATTAACCAAAGGCTCAGCGTGCCGTGCCGGAACCAGATTAGGGCCTGAAGCCATCCTGCGGTGTTGCGGCCAGCTCACGAGAAAGCGAGTTGAAGAAAGGAGCTCAGGGGCACTGTAATTCACAAACCTGCAGAGTTATAAATGACAGCTATCGTCCAAAAATATACTGAAGTAAGGCTGCCAAGAGGACTTGAAAGCGGGGCAGAATTGCAGGAAACCGATTTCAGGAGGTAGACTGGAATTGCATTGAAAGCATAGGAAAAGAGGCAGAACGTCCACAATGATGCACTTGGCCAAAAAGGGCGTATGCGTTTTTTCCTGAATATATTCAGGAAAAAACGCATACGCCCTTTTTGGCCAACCAAGCAAGCTTGCAAAGGAAATCTGCACTACAATGAAGTCTCACTTCCCCCCGGTCCAAAGGGCCATCTGAAAAAAGTGTAAAATCCAGAAAGGCAGGACAGGCCATGGAGAACTGGGAGCCTTGTTATGCTGATGGGCGGGATGTAAATTGCCAACAGCCACTCGGGAGAAGTGTATGGTGTTTCCTGAAACATCTAAAAAACAAAGCAACAGAGCCTAGGGCACTTCCACTTATGGTCCTATAGCTTAGGGAAATTAAAATCAAAAGACACAGCCACCCCAAAGGTTGGGACGGCTCTGTTTACAAGAACCTGGTTTACGGTACAAGTTCAATATCGCAGAAAGTGAAAAATGGATAAAGAAGTTGTGGTACTTACGTACAATGCAATATCACTCAGCAATGAAATCTATGTCATCAGGCCCGTAGCAGCATAATGAGTGGATTCAGGTACGATGATTCTAACTGAAATAAGTCACACAGGAAAAGAAACATCATAAGATATCACTAATACACGGAATGTAAACTTGGTTACACAGGAACTGAATTACAAAACAGAACAGGGTCTCAAATTTAGAAAACCAACTTATGCTTTCTTAAGGGGAAAGGTGAGTTGGGGTGCTGCATAAAACCAGAGATTGAAATGAGCACAGATAAAGTTCCTTAAGCCAAATATGGAATAGACAAGAGCTACTCCTTGCTCAACGAAATGGACTCAACACCCCATATTAAATGCCTAAGAGTGTACCTGACTAGGAAGTATCTTAAAACCTATGGATTGCTATGTCTCTGAAAGAGAATCAAGTGTGTGTACAGGGGCATAAACGCAGCAGTGATAGGATTGGAGAGGTTCGGTGAGCAAATGAAGACCCTTTGAAGTCATATTGCATGGTACCCATTCCACGGGTCTCAACTCTCCAGGTTTAAGGTATTCTTCCTTCAGCTAAAACATGCATGTGGAACCCAGAGTATGATCAACCGTGTGATCGGGAGACGTGTTCCAATATGTCTCAGTTTTCGTCCCCTGGTACTCGGGTGCAACATTCCAGACGCTTTACTAACACTCTCCCGACTTGGAGAGTCAGTGCCTTTAACCTCCTGTTTGGCCCAGTTTGCAATTTCTGCGGAAGATGAACAGGAATAGGCAGAACCAATGACAGACTAGCTGGAGGTGTCTGGACGGGCAAATTTAACTCTCATTTCCCACCAGGAAGAGGAATTAACCAAAGGCTCAGCGTGCCGTGCCGGAACCAGATTAGGGCCTGAAGCCATCCTGCGGGGTTGCGGCCAGCTCACGAGAAAGCGAGTTGAAGAAAGGAGCTCAGGGGCACTGTAATTCACAAACCTGCAGAGTTATAAATGACAGCTATCGTCCAAAAATATACTGAAGTAAGGCTGCCAAGAGGACTTGAAAGCGGGGCAGAATTGCAGGAAACCGATTTCAGGAGGTAGACTGGAATTGCATTTAAAGCATAGGAAAAGAGGCAGAACGTCCACAATGATGCACTTGGCCAAAAAGGGCGTATGCGTTTTTTCCTGAATATATTCAGGAAAAAACGCATACGCCCTTTTTGGCCAACCAAGCAAGCTTGCAAAGGAAATCTGCACTACAATGAAGTCTCACTTCCCCCCGGTCAAAAGGGCCATCTGAAAAAAGTGTAAAATCCAGAAAGGCAGGACAGGCCATGGAGAACTGGGAGCCTTGTTATGCTGATGGGCGGGATGTCAATTGCCAACAGCCACTCGGGAGAAGTGTATGGTGTTTCCTGAAACATCTAAAAAACAAAGCAACAGAGCCTAGGGCACTTCCACTTATGGTCCTATAGCTTAGGGAAATTAAAATCAAAAAGACACAGCCACCCCAAAGGTTGGGACGGCTCTGTTTACAAGAACCTGGTTTACGGTACAAGTTCAATATCGCAGAAAGTGAAAAATGGATAAAGAAGTTGTGGTACTTACGTACAATGCAGTATCACTCAGAAATGAAATCTATGTCATCAGGCCTGTAGCAGCATAATGAGTGGATTCAGGTATGATGATTCTAACTGAAATAAGTCACACAGGAAAAGAAACATCATAAGATATCACTAATACACGGAATGTAAACTTGGCTACACAGGAACTGAATTACAAAACAGAACAGGGTCTCAAATTTAGAAAACCAACTTATGCTTGCTTAAGGGGAAAGGTGAGTTGGGGTGCTGCATAAAACCAGAGATTGAAATGAGCACAGATAAAGTTCCTTAAGCCAAATATGGAATAGACAAGAGCTACTCCTTGCTCAACGAAATGGACTCAACACCCCATATTAAATGCCTAAGAGTGTACCTGACTAGGAAGTATCTTAAAACCTATGGATTGCTATGTGTCTGAAAGAGAATCAAGTGTGTGTACAGGGGCATAAACGCAGCAGTGATAGGATTGGAGAGGTTCGGTGAGCAAATGAAGACCCTTTGAAGTCATATTGCATGGTACCCATTCCACGGGTCTCAACTCTCCAGGTTTAAGGTATTCTTCCTTCAGCTAAAACATGCATGTGGAACCCAGAGTATGATCAACCGTGTGATCGGGAGACGTGTTCCAATATGTCTCAGTTTTCGTCCCCTGGTACTCGGGTGCAACATTCCAGACGCTTTACTAACACTCTCCCGACTTGGAGAGTCAGTGCCTTTAACCTCCTGTTTGGCCCAGTTTGCAATTTCTGCGGAAGATGAACAGGAATAGGCAGAACCAATGACAGACTAGCTGGAGGTGTCTGGACGGGCAAATTTAACTCTCATTTCCCACCAGGAAGAGGAATTAACCAAAGGCTCAGCGTGCCGTGCCGGAACCAGATTAGGGCCTGAAGCCATCCTGCGGTGTTGCGGCCAGCTCACGAGAAAGCGAGTTGAAGAAAGGAGCTCAGGGGCACTGTAATTCACAAACCTGCAGAGTTATAAATGACAGCTATCGTCCAAAAATATACTGAAGTAAGGCTGCCAAGAGGACTTGAAAGCGGGGCAGAATTGCAGGAAACCGATTTCAGGAGGTAGACTGGAATTGCATTTAAAGCATAGGAAAAGAGGCAGAACGTCCACAATGATGCACTTGGCCAAAAAGGGCGTATGCGTTTTTTCCTGAATATATTCAGGAAAAAACGCATACGCCCTTTTTGGCCAACCAAGCAAGCTTGCAAAGGAAATCTGCACTACAATGAAGTCTCACTTCCCCCCGGTCCAAAGGGCCATCTGAAAAAAGTGTAAAATCCAGAAAGGCAGGACAGGCCATGGAGAACTGGGAGCCTTGTTATGCTGATGGGCGGGATGTAAATTGCCAACAGCCACTCGGGAGAAGTGTATGGTGTTTCCTGAAACATCTAAAAAACAAAGCAACAGAGCCTAGGGCACTTCCACTTATGGTCCTATAGCTTAGGGAAATTAAAATCAAAAGACACAGCCACCCCAAAGGTTGGGACGGCTCTGTTTACAAGAACCTGTTTTACGGTACAAGTTCAATATCGCAGAAAGTGAAAAATGGATAAAGAAGTTGTGGTACTTACGTACAATGCAATATCACTCAGCAATGAAATCTATGTCATCAGCCCCGTAGCAGCATAATGAGTGGATTCAGGTATGATGATTCTAACTGAAATAAGTCACACAGGAAAAGAAACATCATAAGATATCACTAATACACGGAATGTAACCTTGGCTACACAGGAACTGAATTACAAAACAGAACAGGGTCTCAAATTTAGAAACCCAAATTATGCTTGCTTAAGGGGAAAGGTGAGTTGGGGTGCTGCATAAAACCAGAGATTGAAATGAGCACAGATAAAGTTCCTTAAGCCAAATATGGAATAGACAAGAGCTACTCCTTGCTCAATGAAATGGACTCAACACCCCATATTAAATGCCTAAGAGTGTACCTGACTAGGAAGTATCTTAAAACCTATGGATTGCTATGTCTCTGAAAGAGAATCAAGTGTGTTACAGGGGGATAAACGCAGCAGTGATAGGATTGGAGAGGTTCGGTGTGCAAATGAAGACCCTTTGAAGCCATATTGCATGGTACCCATTCCACGGGTCTCAACTCTCCAGGTTTAAGGTATTCTTCCTTCAGCTAAAACATGCATGTGGAACCCAGAGTATGATCAACCGTGTGATCGGGAGACGTGTTCCAATATGTCTCAGTTTTCGTCCCCTGGTACTCGGGTGCAACATTCCAGACGCTTTACTAACACTCTCCCGACTTGGAGAGTCAGTGCCTTTAACCTCCTGTTTGGCCCAGTTTGCAATTTCTGCGGAAGATGAACAGGAATAGGGAGAACCAATGACAGAGTAGCTGGAGGTGTCTGGACGGGCAAATTTAACTCTCATTTCCCACCAGGAAGAGGAATTAACCAAAGGCTCAGCGTGCCGTGCCGGAACCAGATTAGGGCCTGAAGCCATCCTGCGGGGTTGCGGCCAGCTCACGAGAAAGCGAGTTGAAGAAAGGAGCTCAGGGGCACTGTAATTCACAAACCTGCAGAGTTATAAATGACAGCTATCGTCCAAAAATATACTGAAGTAAGGCTGCCAAGAGGACTTGAAAGCGGGGCAGAATTGCAGGAAACCGATTTCAGGAGGTAGACTGGAATTGCATTTAAAGCATAGGAAAAGAGGCAGAACGTCCACAATGATGCACTTGGCCAAAAAGGGCGTATGCGTTTTTTCCTGAATATATTCAGGAAAAAACGCATACGCCCTTTTTGGCCAACCAAGCAAGCTTGCAAAGGAAATCTGCACTACAATGAAGTCTCACTTCCCCCCGGTCAAAAGGGCCATCTGAAAAAAGTGTAAAATCCAGAAAGGCAGGACAGGCCATGGAGAACTGGGAGCCTTGTTATGCTGATGGGCGGGATGTAAATTGCCAACAGCCACTCGGGAGAAGTGTATGGTGTTTCCTGAAACATCTAAAAAACAAAGCAACAGAGCCTAGGGCACTTCCACTTATGGTCCTATAGCTTAGGGAAATTAAAATCAAAAAGACACAGCCACCCCAAATGTTGGGACGGCTCTGTTTACAAGAACCTGGTTTACGGTACAAGTTCAATATCGCAGAAAGTGAAAAATGGATAAAGAAGTTGTGGTACTTACGTACAATGCAGTATCACTCAGAAATGAAATCTATGTCATCAGCCCCGTAGCAGCATAATGAGTGGATTCAGGTATGATGATTCTAACTGAAATAAGTCACACAGGAAAAGAAACATCATAAGATATCACTAATACACGGAATGTAAACTTGGCTACACAGGAACTGAATTACAAAACAGAACAGGGTCTCAAATTTAGAAAACCAACTTATGCTTGCTTAAGGGGAAAGGTGAGTTGGGGTGCTGCATAAAACCAGAGATTGAAATGAGCACAGATAAAGTTCCTTAAGCCAAATATGGAATAGACAAGAGCTACTCCTTGCTCAACGAAATGGACTCAACACCCCATATTAAATGCCTAAGAGTGTACCTGACTAGGAAGTATCTTAAAACCTATGGATTGCTATGTGTCTGAAAGAGAATCAAGTGTGTGTACAGGGGCATAAACGCAGCAGTGATAGGATTGGAGAGGTTCGGTGAGCAAATGAAGACCCTTTGAAGTCATATTGCATGGTACCCATTCCACGGGTCTCAACTCTCCAGGTTTAAGGTATTCTTCCTTCAGCTAAAACATGCATGTGGAACCCAGAGTATGATCAACCGTGTGATCGGGAGACGTGTTCCAATATGTCTCAGTTTTCGTCCCCTGGTACTCGGGTGCAACATTCCAGACGCTTTACTAACACTCTCCCGACTTGGAGAGTCAGTGCCTTTAACCTCCTGTTTGGCCCAGTTTGCAATTTCTGCGGAAGATGAACAGGAATAGGCAGAACCAATGACAGACTAGCTGGAGGTGTCTGGACGGGCAAATTTAACTCTCATTTCCCACCAGGAAGAGGAATTAACCAAAGGCTCAGCGTGCCGTGCCGGAACCAGATTAGGGCCTGAAGCCATCCTGCGGTGTTGCGGCCAGCTCACGAGAAAGCGAGTTGAAGAAAGGAGCTCAGGGGCACTGTAATTCACAAACCTGCAGAGTTATAAATGACAGCTATCGTCCAAAAATATACTGAAGTAAGGCTGCCAAGAGGACTTGAAAGCGGGGCAGAATTGCAGGAAACCGATTTCAGGAGGTAGACTGGAATTGCATTTAAAGCATAGGAAAAGAGGCAGAACGTCCACAATGATGCACTTGGCCAAAAAGGGCGTATGCGTTTTTTCCTGAATATATTCAGGAAAAAACGCATACGCCCTTTTTGGCCAACCAAGCAAGCTTGCAAAGGAAATCTGCACTACAATGAAGTCTCACTTCCCCCCGGTCCAAAGGGCCATCTGAAAAAAGTGTAAAATCCAGAAAGGCAGGACAGGCCATGGAGAACTGGGAGCCTTGTTATGCTGATGGGCGGGATGTAAATTGCCAACAGCCACTCGGGAGAAGTGTATGGTGTTTCCTGAAACATCTAAAAAACAAAGCAACAGAGCCTAGGGCACTTCCACTTATGGTCCTATAGCTTAGGGAAATTAAAATCAAAAGACACAGCCACCCCAAAGGTTGGGACGGCTCTGTTTACAAGAACCTGGTTTACGGTACAAGTTCAATATCGCAGAAAGTGAAAAATGGATAAAGAAGTTGTGGTACTTACGTACAATGCAATATCACTCAGCAATGAAATCTATGTCATCAGGCCCGTAGCAGCATAATGAGTGGATTCAGGTACGATGATTCTAACTGAAATAAGTCACACAGGAAAAGAAACATCATAAGATATCACTAATACACGGAATGTAAACTTGGTTACACAGGAACTGAATTACAAAACAGAACAGGGTCTCAAATTTAGAAAACCAACTTATGCTTTCTTAAGGGGAAAGGTGAGTTGGGGTGCTGCATAAAACCAGAGATTGAAATGAGCACAGATAAAGTTCCTTAAGCCAAATATGGAATAGACAAGAGCTACTCCTTGCTCAACGAAATGGACTCAACACCCCATATTAAATGCCTAAGAGTGTACCTGACTAGGAAGTATCTTAAAACCTATGGATTGCTATGTCTCTGAAAGAGAATCAAGTGTGTGTACAGGGGCATAAACGCAGCAGTGATAGGATTGGAGAGGTTCGGTGAGCAAATGAAGACCCTTTGAAGTCATATTGCATGGTACCCATTCCACGGGTCTCAACTCTCCAGGTTTAAGGTATTCTTCCTTCAGCTAAAACATGCATGTGGAACCCAGAGTATGATCAACCGTGTGATCGGGAGACGTGTTCCAATATGTCTCAGTTTTCGTCCCCTGGTACTCGGGTGCAACATTCCAGACGCTTTACTAACACTCTCCCGACTTGGAGAGTCAGTGCCTTTAACCTCCTGTTTGGCCCAGTTTGCAATTTCTGCGGAAGATGAACAGGAATAGGCAGAACCAATGACAGACTAGCTGGAGGTGTCTGGACGGGCAAATTTAACTCTCATTTCCCACCAGGAAGAGGAATTAACCAAAGGCTCAGCGTGCCGTGCCGGAACCAGATTAGGGCCTGAAGCCATCCTGCGGGGTTGCGGCCAGCTCACGAGAAAGCGAGTTGAAGAAAGGAGCTCAGGGGCACTGTAATTCACAAACCTGCAGAGTTATAAATGACAGCTATCGTCCAAAAATATACTGAAGTAAGGCTGCCAAGAGGACTTGAAAGCGGGGCAGAATTGCAGGAAACCGATTTCAGGAGGTAGACTGGAATTGCATTTAAAGCATAGGAAAAGAGGCAGAACGTCCACAATGATGCACTTGGCCAAAAAGGGCGTATGCGTTTTTTCCTGAATATATTCAGGAAAAAACGCATACGCCCTTTTTGGCCAACCAAGCAAGCTTGCAAAGGAAATCTGCACTACAATGAAGTCTCACTTCCCCCCGGTCAAAAGGGCCATCTGAAAAAAGTGTAAAATCCAGAAAGGCAGGACAGGCCATGGAGAACTGGGAGCCTTGTTATGCTGATGGGCGGGATGTAAATTGCCAACAGCCACTCGGGAGAAGTGTATGGTGTTTCCTGAAACATCTAAAAAACAAAGCAACAGAGCCTAGGGCACTTCCACTTATGGTCCTATAGCTTAGGGAAATTAAAATCAAAAAGACACAGCCACCCCAAATGTTGGGACGGCTCTGTTTACAAGAACCTGGTTTACGGTACAAGTTCAATATCGCAGAAAGTGAAAAATGGATAAAGAAGTTGTGGTACTTACGTACAATGCAGTATCACTCAGAAATGAAATCTATGTCATCAGGCCTGTAGCAGCATAATGAGTGGATTCAGGTATGATGATTCTAACTGAAATAAGTCACACAGGAAAAGAAACATCATAAGATATCACTAATACACGGAATGTAAACTTGGCTACACAGGAACTGAATTACAAAACAGAACAGGGTCTCAAATTTAGAAAACCAACTTATGCTTGCTTAAGGGGAAAGGTGAGTTGGGGTGCTACATAAAACCAGAGATTGAAATGAGCACAGATAAAGTTCCTTAAGCCAAATATGGAATAGACAAGAGCTACTCCTTGCTCAACGAAATGGACTCAACACCCCATATTAAATGCCTAAGAGTGTACCTGACTAGGAAGTATCTTAAAACCTATGGATTGCTATGTCTCTGAAAGAGAATCAAGTGTGTGTACAGGGGCATAAACGCAGCAGTGATAGGATTGGAGAGGTTCGGTGAGCAAATGAAGACCCTTTGAAGTCATATTGCATGGTACCCATTCCACGGGTCTCAACTCTCCAGGTTTAAGGTATTCTTCCTTCAGCTAAAACATGCATGTGGAACCCAGAGTATGATCAACTGTGTGATCGGGAGACGTGTTCCAATATGTCTCAGTTTTCGTCCCCTGGTACTCGGGTGCAACATTCCAGACGCTTTACTAACACTCTCCCGACTTGGAGAGTCAGTGCCTTTAACCTCCTGTTTGGCCCAGTTTGCAATTTCTGCGGAAGATGAACAGGGATAGGGAGAATCAATGAGAGACTAGCTGGAGGTGTCTGGACGGGCAAATTTAACTCTCATTTCCCACCAGGAAGAGGAATTAACCAAAGGCTCAGCGTGCCGTGCCGGAACCAGATTAGGGCCTGAAGCCATCCTGCGGTGTTGCGGCCAGCTCACGAGAAAGCGAGTTGAAGAAAGGAGCTCAGGGGCACTGTAATTCACAAACCTGCAGAGTTATAAATGACAGCTATCGTCCAAAAATATACTGAAGTAAGGCTGCCAAGAGGACTTGAAAGCGGGGCAGAATTGCAGGAAACCGATTTCAGGAGGTAGACTGGAATTGCATTTAAAGCATAGGAAAAGAGGCAGAACGTCCACAATGATGCACTTGGCCAAAAAGGGCGTATGCGTTTTTTCCTGAATATATTCAGGAAAAAACGCATACGCCCTTTTTGGCCAACCAAGCAAGCTTGCAAAGGAAATCTGCACTACAATGAAGTCTCACTTCCCCCCGGTCCAAAGGGCCATCTGAAAAAAGTGTAAAATCCAGAAAGGCAGGACAGGCCATGGAGAACTGGGAGCCTTGTTATGCTGATGGGCGGGATGTAAATTGCCAACAGCCACTCGGGAGAAGTGTATGGTGTTTCCTGAAACATCTAAAAAACAAAGCAACAGAGCCTAGGGCACTTCCACTTATGGTCCTATAGCTTAGGGAAATTAAAATCAAAAGACACAGCCACCCCAAAGGTTGGGACGGCTCTGTTTACAAGAACCTGTTTTACGGTACAAGTTCAATATCGCAGAAAGTGAAAAATGGATAAAGAAGTTGTGGTACTTACGTACAATGCAATATCACTCAGCAATGAAATCTATGTCATCAGCCCCGTAGCAGCATAATGAGTGGATTCAGGTATGATGATTCTAACTGAAATAAGTCACACAGGAAAAGAAACATCATAAGATATCACTAATACACGGAATGTAACCTTGGCTACACAGGAACTGAATTACAAAACAGAACAGGGTCTCAAATTTAGAAACCCAAATTATGCTTGCTTAAGGGGAAAGGTGAGTTGGGGTGCTGCATAAAACCAGAGATTGAAATGAGCACAGATAAAGTTCCTTAAGCCAAATATGGAATAGACAAGAGCTACTCCTTGCTCAATGAAATGGACTCAACACCCCATATTAAATGCCTAAGAGTGTACCTGACTAGGAAGTATCTTAAAACCTATGGATTGCTATGTCTCTGAAAGAGAATCAAGTGTGTTACAGGGGGATAAACGCAGCAGTGATAGGATTGGAGAGGTTCGGTGTGCAAATGAAGACCCTTTGAAGTCATATTGCATGGTACCCATTCCACGGGTCTCAACTCTCCAGGTTTAAGGTATTCTTCCTTCAGCTAAAACATGCATGTGGAACCCAGAGTATGATCAACCGTGTGATCGGGAGACGTGTTCCAATATGTCTCAGTTTTCGTCCCCTGGTACTCGGGTGCAACATTCCAGACGCTTTACTAACACTCTCCCGACTTGGAGAGTCAGTGCCTTTAACCTCCTGTTTGGCCCAGTTTGCAATTTCTGCGGAAGATGAACAGGAATAGGGAGAACCAATGACAGAGTAGCTGGAGGTGTCTGGACGGGCAAATTTAACTCTCATTTCCCACCAGGAAGAGGAATTAACCAAAGGCTCAGCGTGCCGTGCCGGAACCAGATTAGGGCCTGAAGCCATCCTGCGGGGTTGCGGCCAGCTCACGAGAAAGCGAGTTGAAGAAAGGAGCTCAGGGGCACTGTAATTCACAAACCTGCAGAGTTATAAATGACAGCTATCGTCCAAAAATATACTGAAGTAAGGCTGCCAAGAGGACTTGAAAGCGGGGCAGAATTGCAGGAAACCGATTTCAGGAGGTAGACTGGAATTGCATTTAAAGCATAGGAAAAGAGGCAGAACGTCCACAATGATGCACTTGGCCAAAAAGGGCGTATGCGTTTTTTCCTGAATATATTCAGGAAAAAACGCATACGCCCTTTTTGGCCAACCAAGCAAGCTTGCAAAGGAAATCTGCACTACAATGAAGTCTCACTTCCCCCCGGTCAAAAGGGCCATCTGAAAAAAGTGTAAAATCCAGAAAGGCAGGACAGGCCATGGAGAACTGGGAGCCTTGTTATGCTGATGGGCGGGATGTCAATTGCCAACAGCCACTCGGGAGAAGTGTATGGTGTTTCCTGAAACATCTAAAAAACAAAGCAACAGAGCCTAGGGCACTTCCACTTATGGTCCTATAGCTTAGGGAAATTAAAATCAAAAAGACACAGCCACCCCAAATGTTGGGACGGCTCTGTTTACAAGAACCTGGTTTACGGTACAAGTTCAATATCGCAGAAAGTGAAAAATGGATAAAGAAGTTGTGGTACTTACGTACAATGCAGTATCACTCAGAAATGAAATCTATGTCATCAGGCCTGTAGCAGCATAATGAGTGGATTCAGGTATGATGATTCTAACTGAAATAAGTCACACAGGAAAAGAAACATCATAAGATATCACTAATACACGGAATGTAAACTTGGCTACACAGGAACTGAATTACAAAACAGAACAGGGTCTCAAATTTAGAAAACCAACTTATGCTTGCTTAAGGGGAAAGGTGAGTTGGGGTGCTGCATAAAACCAGAGATTGAAATGAGCACAGATAAAGTTCCTTAAGCCAAATATGGAATAGACAAGAGCTACTCCTTGCTCAACGAAATGGACTCAACACCCCATATTAAATGCCTAAGAGTGTACCTGACTAGGAAGTATCTTAAAACCTATGGATTGCTATGTGTCTGAAAGAGAATCAAGTGTGTGTACAGGGGCATAAACGCAGCAGTGATAGGATTGGAGAGGTTCGGTGAGCAAATGAAGACCCTTTGAAGTCATATTGCATGGTACCCATTCCACGGGTCTCAACTCTCCAGGTTTAAGGTATTCTTCCTTCAGCTAAAACATGCATGTGGAACCCAGAGTATGATCAACCGTGTGATCGGGAGACGTGTTCCAATATGTCTCAGTTTTCGTCCCCTGGTACTCGGGTGCAACATTCCAGACGCTTTACTAACACTCTCCCGACTTGGAGAGTCAGTGCCTTTAACCTCCTGTTTGGCCCAGTTTGCAATTTCTGCGGAAGATGAACAGGAATAGGCAGAACCAATGACAGACTAGCTGGAGGTGTCTGGACGGGCAAATTTAACTCTCATTTCCCACCAGGAAGAGGAATTAACCAAAGGCTCAGCGTGCCGTGCCGGAACCAGATTAGGGCCTGAAGCCATCCTGCGGGGTTGCGGCCAGCTCACGAGAAAGCGAGTTGAAGAAAGGAGCTCAGGGGCACTGTAATTCACAAACCTGCAGAGTTATAAATGACAGCTATCGTCCAAAAATATACTGAAGTAAGGCTGCCAAGAGGACTTGAAAGCGGGGCAGAATTGCAGGAAACCGATTTCAGGAGGTAGACTGGAATTGCATTTAAAGCATAGGAAAACAGGCAGAACGTCCACAATGATGCACTTGGCCAAAAAGGGCGTATGCGTTTTTTCCTGAATATATTCAGGAAAAAACGCATACGCCCTTTTTGGCCAACCAAGCAAGCTTGCAAAGGAAATCTGCACTACAATGAAGTCTCACTTCCCCCCGGTCCAAAGGGCCATCTGAAAAAAGTGTAAAATCCAGAAAGGCAGGACAGGCCATGGAGAACTGGGAGCCTTGTTATGCTGATGGGCGGGATGTAAATTGCCAACAGCCACTCGGGAGAAGTGTATGGTGTTTCCTGAAACATCTAAAAAACAAAGCAACAGAGCCTAGGGCACTTCCACTTATGGTCCTATAGCTTAGGGAAATTAAAATCAAAAGACACAGCCACCCCAAAGGTTGGGACGGCTCTGTTTACAAGAACCTGGTTTACGGTACAAGTTCAATATCGCAGAAAGTGAAAAATGGATAAAGAAGTTGTGGTACTTACGTACAATGCAATATCACTCAGCAATGAAATCTATGTCATCAGCCCCGTAGCAGCATAATGAGTGGATTCAGGTATGATGATTCTAACTGAAATAAGTCACACAGGAAAAGAAACATCATAAGATATCACTAATACACGGAATGTAACCTTGGCTACACAGGAACTGAATTACAAAACAGAACAGGGTCTCAAATTTAGAAACCCAACTTATGCTTGCTTAAGGGGAAAGGTGAGTTGGGGTGCTGCATAAAACCAGAGATTGAAATGAGCACAGATAAAGTTCCTTAAGCCAAATATGGAATAGACAAGAGCTACTCCTTGCTCAATGAAATGGACTCAACACCCCATATTAAATGCCTAAGAGTGTACCTGACTAGGAAGTATCTTAAAACCTATGGATTGCTATGTCTCTGAAAGAGAATCAAGTGTGTGTACAGGGGCATAAACGCAGCAGTGATAGGATTGGAGAGGTTCGGTGAGCAAATGAAGACCCTTTGAAGTCATATTGCATGGTACCCATTCCACGGGTCTCAACTCTCCAGGTTTAAGGTATTCTTCCTTCAGCTAAAACATGCATGTGGAACCCAGAGTATGATCAACCGTGTGATTGGGAGACGTGTTCCAATATGTCTCAGTTTTCGTCCCCTGGTACTCGGGTGCAACATTCCAGACGCTTTACTAACACTCTCCCGACTTGGAGAGTCAGTGCCTTTAACCTCCTGTTTGGCCCAGTTTGCAATTTCTGCGGAAGATGAACAGGAATAGGCAGAACCAATGACAGACTAGCTGGAGGTGTCTGGACGGGCAAATTTAACTCTCATTTCCCACCAGGAAGAGGAATTAACCAAAGGCTCAGCGTGCCGTGCCGGAACCAGATTAGGGCCTGAAGCCATACTGCGGGGTTGCGGCCAGCTCACGAGAAAGCGAGTTGAAGAAAGGAGCTCAGGGGCACTGTAATTCACAAACCTGCAGAGTTATAAATGACAGCTATCGTCCAAAAATATACTGAAGTAAGGCTGCCAAGAGGACTTGAAAGCGGGGCAGAATTGCAGGAAACCGATTTCAGGAGGTAGACTGGAATTGCATTTAAAGCATAGGAAAAGAGGCAGAACGTCCACAATGATGCACTTGGCCAAAAAGGGCGTATGCGTTTTTTCCTGAATATATTCAGGAAAAAACGCATACGCCCTTTTTGGCCAACCAAGCAAGCTTGCAAAGGAAATCTGCACTACAATGAAGTCTCACTTCCCCCCGGTCAAAAGGGCCATCTGAAAAAAGTGTAAAATCCAGAAAGGCAGGACAGGCCATGGAGAACTGGGAGCCTTGTTATGCTGATGGGCGGGATGTAAATTGCCAACAGCCACTCGGGAGAAGTGTATGGTGTTTCCTGAAACATCTAAAAAACAAAGCAACAGAGCCTAGGGCACTTCCACTTATGGTCCTATAGCTTAGGGAAATTAAAATCAAAAAGACACAGCCACCCCAAATGTTGGGACGGCTCTGTTTACAAGAACCTGGTTTACGGTACAAGTTCAATATCGCAGAAAGTGAAAAATGGATAAAGAAGTTGTGGTACTTACGTACAATGCAGTATCACTCAGAAATGAAATCTATGTCATCAGCCCCATAGCAGCATAATGAGTGGATTCAGGTATGATGATTCTAACTGAAATAAGTCACACAGGAAAAGAAACATCATAAGATATCACTAATACACGGAATGTAAACTTGGCTACACAGGAACTGAATTACAAAACAGAACAGGGTCTCAAATTTAGAAAACCAACTTATGCTTGCTTAAGGGGAAAGGTGAGTTGGGGTGCTGCATAAAACCAGAGATTGAAATGAGCACAGATAAAGTTCCTTAAGCCAAATATGGAATAGACAAGAGCTACTCCTTGCTCAACGAAATGGACTCAACACCCCATATTAAATGCCTAAGAGTGTACCTGACTAGGAAGTATCTTAAAACCTATGGATTGCTATGTGTCTGAAAGAGAATCAAGTGTGTGTACAGGGGCATAAACGCAGCAGTGATAGGATTGGAGAGGTTCGGTGAGCAAATGAAGACCCTTTGAAGTCATATTGCATGGTACCCATTCCACGGGTCTCAACTCTCCAGGTTTAAGGTATTCTTCCTTCAGCTAAAACATGCATGTGGAACCCAGAGTATGATCAACCGTGTGATCGGGAGACGTGTTCCAATATGTCTCAGTTTTCGTCCCCTGGTACTCGGGTGCAACATTCCAGACGCTTTACTAACACTCTCCCGACTTGGAGAGTCAGTGCCTTTAACCTCCTGTTTGGCCCAGTTTGCAATTTCTGCGGAAGATGAACAGGAATAGGCAGAACCAATGACAGACTAGCTAGAGGTGTCTGGACGGGCAAATTTAACTCTCATTTCCCACCAGGAAGAGGAATTAACCAAAGGCTCAGCGTGCCGTGCCGGAACCAGATTAGGGCCTGAAGCCATCCTGCGGTGTTGCGGCCAGCTCACGAGAAAGCGAGTTGAAGAAAGGAGCTCAGGGGCACTGTAATTCACAAACCTGCAGAGTTATAAATGACAGCTATCGTCCAAAAATATACTGAAGTAAGGCTGCCAAGAGGACTTGAAAGCGGGGCAGAATTGCAGGAAACCGATTTCAGGAGGTAGACTGGAATTGCATTTAAAGCATAGGAAAAGAGGCAGAACGTCCACAATGATGCACTTGGCCAAAAAGGGCGTATGCGTTTTTTCCTGAATATATTCAGGAAAAAACGCATACGCCCTTTTTGGCCAACCAAGCAAGCTTGCAAAGGAAATCTGCACTACAATGAAGTCTCACTTCCCCCCGGTCCAAAGGGCCATCTGAAAAAAGTGTAAAATCCAGAAAGGCAGGACAGGCCATGGAGAACTGGGAGCCTTGTTACGCTGATGGGCGGGATGTAAATTGCCAACAGCCACTCGGGAGAAGTGTATGGTGTTTCCTGAAACATCTAAAAAACAAAGCAACAGAGCCTAGGGCACTTCCACTTATGGTCCTATAGCTTAGGGAAATTAAAATCAAAAGACACAGCCACCCCAAAGGTTGGGACGGCTCTGTTTACAAGAACCTGTTTTACGGTACAAGTTCAATATCGCAGAAAGTGAAAAATGGATAAAGAAGTTGTGGTACTTACGTACAATGCAATATCACTCAGCAATGAAATCTATGTCATCAGCCCCGTAGCAGCATAATGAGTGGATTCAGGTATGATGATTCTAACTGAAATAAGTCACACAGGAAAAGAAACATCATAAGATATCACTAATACACGGAATGTAACCTTGGCTACACAGGAACTGAATTACAAAACAGAACAGGGTCTCAAATTTAGAAACCCAACTTATGCTTGCTTAAGGGGAAAGGTGAGTTGGGGTGCTGCATAAAACCAGAGATTGAAATGAGCACAGATAAAGTTCCTTAAGCCAAATATGGAATAGACAAGAGCTACTCCTTGCTCAATGAAATGGACTCAACACCCCATATTAAATGCCTAAGAGTGTACCTGACTAGGAAGTATCTTAAAACCTATGGATTGCTATGTCTCTGAAAGAGAATCAAGTGTGTGTACAGGGGCATAAACGCAGCAGTGATAGGATTGGAGAGGTTCGGTGAGCAAATGAAGACCCTTTGAAGTCATATTGCATGGTACCCATTCCACGGGTCTCAACTCTCCAGGTTTAAGGTATTCTTCCTTCAGCTAAAACATGCATGTGGAACCCAGAGTATGATCAACCGTGTGATTGGGAGACGTGTTCCAATATGTCTCAGTTTTCGTCCCCTGGTACTCGGGTGCAACATTCCAGACGCTTTACTAACACTCTCCCGACTTGGAGAGTCAGTGCCTTTAACCTCCTGTTTGGCCCAGTTTGCAATTTCTGCGGAAGATGAACAGGAATAGGCAGAACCAATGACAGACTAGCTGGAGGTGTCTGGACGGGCAAATTTAACTCTCATTTCCCACCAGGAAGAGGAATTAACCAAAGGCTCAGCGTGCCGTGCCGGAACCAGATTAGGGCCTGAAGCCATACTGCGGGGTTGCGGCCAGCTCACGAGAAAGCGAGTTGAAGAAAGGAGCTCAGGGGCACTGTAATTCACAAACCTGCAGAGTTATAAATGACAGCTATCGTCCAAAAATATACTGAAGTAAGGCTGCCAAGAGGACTTGAAAGCGGGGCAGAATTGCAGGAAACCGATTTCAGGAGGTAGACTGGAATTGCATTTAAAGCATAGGAAAAGAGGCAGAACGTCCACAATGATGCACTTGGCCAAAAAGGGCGTATGCGTTTTTTCCTGAATATATTCAGGAAAAAACGCATACGCCCTTTTTGGCCAACCAAGCAAGCTTGCAAAGGAAATCTGCACTACAATGAAGTCTCACTTCCCCCCGGTCAAAAGGGCCATCTGAAAAAAGTGTAAAATCCAGAAAGGCAGGACAGGCCATGGAGAACTGGGAGCCTTGTTATGCTGATGGGCGGGATGTAAATTGCCAACAGCCACTCGGGAGAAGTGTATGGTGTTTCCTGAAACATCTAAAAAACAAAGCAACAGAGCCTAGGGCACTTCCACTTATGGTCCTATAGCTTAGGGAAATTAAAATCAAAAAGACACAGCCACCCCAAATGTTGGGACGGCTCTGTTTACAAGAACCTGGTTTACGGTACAAGTTCAATATCGCAGAAAGTGAAAAATGGATAAAGAAGTTGTGGTACTTACGTACAATGCAGTATCACTCAGAAATGAAATCTATGTCATCAGCCCCATAGCAGCATAATGAGTGGATTCAGGTATGATGATTCTAACTGAAATAAGTCACACAGGAAAAGAAACATCATAAGATATCACTAATACACGGAATGTAAACTTGGCTACACAGGAACTGAATTACAAAACAGAACAGGGTCTCAAATTTAGAAAACCAACTTATGCTTGCTTAAGGGGAAAGGTGAGTTGGGGTGCTGCATAAAACCAGAGATTGAAATGAGCACAGATAAAGTTCCTTAAGCCAAATATGGAATAGACAAGAGCTACTCCTTGCTCAACGAAATGGACTCAACACCCCATATTAAATGCCTAAGAGTGTACCTGACTAGGAAGTATCTTAAAACCTATGGATTGCTATGTGTCTGAAAGAGAATCAAGTGTGTGTACAGGGGCATAAACGCAGCAGTGATAGGATTGGAGAGGTTCGGTGAGCAAATGAAGACCCTTTGAAGTCATATTGCATGGTACCCATTCCACGGGTCTCAACTCTCCAGGTTTAAGGTATTCTTCCTTCAGCTAAAACATGCATGTGGAACCCAGAGTATGATCAACCGTGTGATCGGGAGACGTGTTCCAATATGTCTCAGTTTTCGTCCCCTGGTACTCGGGTGCAACATTCCAGACGCTTTACTAACACTCTCCCGACTTGGAGAGTCAGTGCCTTTAACCTCCTGTTTGGCCCAGTTTGCAATTTCTGCGGAAGATGAACAGGAATAGGCAGAACCAATGACAGACTAGCTAGAGGTGTCTGGACGGGCAAATTTAACTCTCATTTCCCACCAGGAAGAGGAATTAACCAAAGGCTCAGCGTGCCGTGCCGGAACCAGATTAGGGCCTGAAGCCATCCTGCGGTGTTGCGGCCAGCTCACGAGAAAGCGAGTTGAAGAAAGGAGCTCAGGGGCACTGTAATTCACAAACCTGCAGAGTTATAAATGACAGCTATCGTCCAAAAATATACTGAAGTAAGGCTGCCAAGAGGACTTGAAAGCGGGGCAGAATTGCAGGAAACCGATTTCAGGAGGTAGACTGGAATTGCATTTAAAGCATAGGAAAAGAGGCAGAACGTCCACAATGATGCACTTGGCCAAAAAGGGCGTATGCGTTTTTTCCTGAATATATTCAGGAAAAAACGCATACGCCCTTTTTGGCCAACCAAGCAAGCTTGCAAAGGAAATCTGCACTACAATGAAGTCTCACTTCCCCCCGGTCCAAAGGGCCATCTGAAAAAAGTGTAAAATCCAGAAAGGCAGGACAGGCCATGGAGAACTGGGAGCCTTGTTACGCTGATGGGCGGGATGTAAATTGCCAACAGCCACTCGGGAGAAGTGTATGGTGTTTCCTGAAACATCTAAAAAACAAAGCAACAGAGCCTAGGGCACTTCCACTTATGGTCCTATAGCTTAGGGAAATTAAAATCAAAAGACACAGCCACCCCAAAGGTTGGGACGGCTCTGTTTACAAGAACCTGTTTTACGGTACAAGTTCAATATCGCAGAAAGTGAAAAATGGATAAAGAAGTTGTGGTACTTACGTACAATGCAATATCACTCAGCAATGAAATCTATGTCATCAGCCCCGTAGCAGCATAATGAGTGGATTCAGGTATGATGATTCTAACTGAAATAAGTCACACAGGAAAAGAAACATCATAAGATATCACTAATACACGGAATGTAACCTTGGCTACACAGGAACTGAATTACAAAACAGAACAGGGTCTCAAATTTAGAAACCCAAATTATGCTTGCTTAAGGGGAAAGGTGAGTTGGGGTGCTGCATAAAACCAGAGATTGAAATGAGCACAGATAAAGTTCCTTAAGCCAAATATGGAATATACAAGAGCTACTCCTTGCTCAATGAAATGGACTCAACACCCCATATTAAATGCCTAAGAGTGTACCTGACTAGGAAGTATCTTAAAACCTATGGATTGCTATGTGTCTGAAAGAGAATCAAGTGTGTGTACAGGGGGATAAACGCAGCAGTGATAGGATTGGAGAGGTTCGGTGTGCAAATGAAGACCCTTTGAAGTCATATTGCATGGTACCCATTCCACGGGTCTCAACTCTCCAGGTTTAAGGTATTCTTCCTTCAGCTAAAACATGCATGTGGAACCCAGAGTATGATCAACCGTGTGAGCGGGAGACGTGTTCCAATATGTCTCAGTTTTCGTCCCCTGGTACTCGGGTGCAACATTCCAGACGCTTTACTAACACTCTTCCGACTTGGAGAGTCAGTGCCTTTAACCTCCTGTTTGGCCCAGTTTGCAATTTCTGCAGAAGATGAACAGGAATAGGGAGAACCAATGACAGACTAGCTGGAGGTGTCTGGACGGGCAAATTTAACTCTCATTTCCCACCAGGAAGAGGAATTAACCAAAGGCTCAGCGTGCCGTGCCGGAACCAGATTAGGGCCTGAAGCCATCCTGCGGTGTTGCGGCCAGCTCACGAGAAAGCGAGTTGAAGAAAGGAGCTCAGGGGCACTGTAATTCACAAACCTGCAGAGTTATAAATGACAGCTATCGTCCAAAAATATACTGAAGTAAGGCTGCCAAGAGGACTTGAAAGCGGGGCAGAATTGCAGGAAACCGATTTCAGGAGGTAGACTGGAATTGCATTTAAAGCATAGGAAAAGAGGCAGAACGTCCACAATGATGCACTTGGCCAAAAAGGGCGTATGCGTTTTTTCCTGAATATATTCAGGAAAAAACGCATACGCCCTTTTTGGCCAACCAAGCAAGCTTGCAAAGGAAATCTGCACTACAATGAAGTCTCACTTCCCCCCGGTCCAAAGGGCCATCTGAAAAAAGTGTAAAATCCAGAAAGGCAGGACAGGCCATGGAGAACTGGGAGCCTTGTTATGCTGATGGGCGGGATGTAAATTGCCAACAGCCACTCGGGAGAAGTGTATGGTGTTTCCTGAAACATCTAAAAAACAAAGCAACAGAGCCTAGGGCACTTCCACTTATGGTCCTATAGCTTAGGGAAATTAAAATCAAAAGACACAGCCACCCCAAAGGTTGGGACGGCTCTGTTTACAAGAACCTGGTTTACGGTACAAGTTCAATATCGCAGAAAGTGAAAAATGGATAAAGAAGTTGTGGTACTTACGTACAATGCAATATCACTCAGCAATGAAATCTATGTCATCAGGCCCGTAGCAGCATAATGAGTGGATTCAGGTACGATGATTCTAACTGAAATAAGTCACACAGAAAAAGAAACATCATAAGATATCACTAATACACGGAATGTAAACTTGGCTACACAGGAACTGAATTACAAAACAGAACAGGGTCTCAAATTTAGAAAACCAACTTATGCTTTCTTAAGGGGAAAGGTGAGTTGGGGTGCTGCATAAAACCAGAGATTGAAATGAGCACAGATAAAGTTCCTTAAGCCAAATATGGAATAGACAAGAGCTACTCCTTGCTCAACGAAATGGACTCAACACCCCATATTAAATGCCTAAGAGTGTACCTGACTAGGAAGTATCTTAAAACCTATGGATTGCTATGTGTCTGAAAGAGAATCAAGTGTGTGTACAGGGGCATAAACGCAGCAGTGATAGGATTGGAGAGGTTCGGTGAGCAAATGAAGACCCTTTGAAGTCATATTGCATGGTACCCATTCCACGGGTCTCAACTCTCCAGGTTTAAGGTATTCTTCCTTCAGCTAAAACATGCATGTGGAACCCAGAGTATGATCAACCGTGTGATCGGGAGACGTGTTCCAATATGTCTCAGTTTTCGTCCCCTGGTACTCGGGTGCAACATTCCAGACGCTTTACTAACACTCTCCCGACTTGGAGAGTCAGTGCCTTTAACCTCCTGTTTGGCCCAGTTTGCAATTTCTGCGGAAGATGAACAGGAATAGGCAGAACCAATGACAGACTAGCTGGAGGTGTCTGGACGGGCAAATTTAACTCTCATTTCCCACCAGGAAGAGGAATTAACCAAAGGCTCAGCGTGCCGTGCCGGAACCAGATTAGGGCCTGAAGCCATCCTGCGGTGTTGCGGCCAGCTCACGAGAAAGCGAGTTGAAGAAAGGAGCTCAGGGGCACTGTAATTCACAAACCTGCAGAGTTATAAATGACAGCTATCGTCCAAAAATATACTGAAGTAAGGCTGCCAAGAGGACTTGAAAGCGGGGCAGAATTGCAGGAAACCGATTTCAGGAGGTAGACTGGAATTGCATTTAAAGCATAGGAAAAGAGGCAGAACGTCCACAATGATGCACTTGGCCAAAAAGGGCGTATGCGTTTTTTCCTGAATATATTCAGGAAAAAACGCATACGCCCTTTTTGGCCAACCAAGCAAGCTTGCAAAGGAAATCTGCACTACAATGAAGTCTCACTTCCCCCCGGTCCAAAGGGCCATCTGAAAAAAGTGTAAAATCCAGAAAGGCAGGACAGGCCATGGAGAACTGGGAGCCTTGTTATGCTGATGGGCGGGATGTAAATTGCCAACAGCCACTCGGGAGAAGTGTATGGTGTTTCCTGAAACATCTAAAAAACAAAGCAACAGAGCCTAGGGCACTTCCACTTATGGTCCTATAGCTTAGGGAAATTAAAATCAAAAAGACACAGCCACCCCAAATGTTGGGACGGCTCTGTTTACAAGAACCTGGTTTACGGTACAAGTTCAATATCGCAGAAAGTGAAAAATGGATAAAGAATTTGTGGTACTTACGTACAATGCAGTATCACTCAGAAATGAAATCTATGTCATCAGGCCTGTAGCAGCATAATGAGTGGATTCAGGTATGATGATTCTAACTGAAATAAGTCACACAGAAAAAGAAACATCATAAGATATCACTAATACACGGAATGTAAACTTGGCTACACAGGAACTGAATTACAAAACAGAACAGGGTCTCAAATTTAGAAACCCAACTTATGCTTGCTTAAGGGGAAAGGTGAGTTGGGGTGCTGCATAAAACCAGAGATTGAAATGAGCACAGATAAAGTTCCTTAAGCCAAATATGGAATAGACAAGAGCTACTCCTTGCTCAACGAAATGGACTCAACACCCCATATTAAATGCCTAAGAGTGTACCTGACTAGGAAGTATCTTAAAACCTATGGATTGCTATGTGTCTGAAAGAGAATCAAGTGTGTGTACAGGGGCATAAACGCAGCAGTGATAGGATTGGAGAGGTTCGGTGAGCAAATGAAGACCCTTTGAAGTCATATTGCATGGTACCCATTCCACGGGTCTCAACTCTCCAGGTTTAAGGTATTCTTCCTTCAGCTAAAACATGCATGTGGAACCCAGAGTATGATCAACCGTGTGATCGGGAGACGTGTTCCAATATGTCTCAGTTTTCGTCCCCTGGTACTCGGGTGCAACATTCCAGACGCTTTACTAACACTCTCCCGACTTGGAGAGTCAGTGCCTTTAACCTCCTGTTTGGCCCAGTTTGCAATTTCTGCGGAAGATGAACAGGAATAGGCAGAACCAATGACAGACTAGCTGGAGGTGTCTGGACGGGCAAATTTAACTCTCATTTCCCACCAGGAAGAGGAATTAACCAAAGGCTCAGCGTGCCGTGCCGGAACCAGATTAGGGCCTGAAGCCATCCTGCGGTGTTGCGGCCAGCTCACGAGAAAGCGAGTTGAAGAAAGGAGCTCAGGGGCACTGTAATTCACAAACCTGCAGAGTTATAAATGACAGCTATCGTCCAAAAATATACTGAAGTAAGGCTGCCAAGAGGACTTGAAAGCGGGGCAGAATTGCAGGAAACCGATTTCAGGAGGTAGACTGGAATTGCATTTAAAGCATAGGAAAAGAGGCAGAACGTCCACAATGATGCACTTGGCCAAAAAGGGCGTATGCGTTTTTTCCTGAATATATTCAGGAAAAAACGCATACGCCCTTTTTGGCCAACCAAGCAAGCTTGCAAAGGAAATCTGCACTACAATGAAGTCTCACTTCCCCCCGGTCCAAAGGGCCATCTGAAAAAAGTGTAAAATCCAGAAAGGCAGGACAGGCCATGGAGAACTGGGAGCCTTGTTACGCTGATGGGCGGGATGTAAATTGCCAACAGCCACTCGGAAGAAGTGTATGGTGTTTCCTGAAACATCTAAAAAACAAAGCAACAGAGCCTAGGGCACTTCCACTTATGGTCCTATAGCTTAGGGAAATTAAAATCAAAAGACACAGCCACCCCAAAGGTTGGGACGGCTCTGTTTACAAGAACCTGTTTTACGGTACAAGTTCAATATCGCAGAAAGTGAAAAATGGATAAAGAAGTTGTGGTACTTACGTACAATGCAATATCACTCAGCAATGAAATCTATGTCATCAGCCCCGTAGCAGCATAATGAGTGGATTCAGGTATGATGATTCTAACTGAAATAAGTCACACAGGAAAAGAAACATCATAAGATATCACTAATACACGGAATGTAACCTTGGCTACACAGGAACTGAATTACAAAACAGAACAGGGTCTCAAATTTAGAAACCCAAATTATGCTTGCTTAAGGGGAAAGGTGAGTTGGGGTGCTGCATAAAACCAGAGATTGAAATGAGCACAGATAAAGTTCCTTAAGCCAAATATGGAATAGACAAGAGCTACTCCTTGCTCAACGAAATGGACTCAACACCCCATATTAAATGCCTAAGAGTGTACCTGACTAGGAAGTATCTTAAAACCTATGGATTGCTATGTGTCTGAAAGAGAATCAAGTGTGTGTACAGGGGCATAAACGCAGCAGTGATAGGATTGGAGAGGTTCGGTGAGCAAATGAAGACCCTTTGAAGTCATATTGCATGGTACCCATTCCACGGGTCTCAACTCTCCAGGTTTAAGGTATTCTTCCTTCAGCTAAAACATGCATGTGGAACCCAGAGTATGATCAACCGTGTGATCGGGAGACGTGTTCCAATATGTCTCAGTTTTCGTCCCCTGGTACTCGGGTGCAACATTCCAGACGCTTTACTAACACTCTCCCGACTTGGAGAGTCAGTGCCTTTAACCTCCTGTTTGGCCCAGTTTGCAATTTCTGCGGAAGATGAACAGGAATAGGCAGAACCAATGACAGACTAGCTGGAGGTCTCTGGACGGGCAAATTTAACTCTCATTTCCCACCAGGAAGAGGAATTAACCAAAGGCTCAGCGTGCCGTGCCGGAACCAGATTAGGGCTTGAAGCCATCCTGCGGTGTTGCGGCCAGCTCACGAGAAAGCGAGTTGAAGAAAGGAGCTCAGGGGCACTGTAATTCACAAACCTGCAGAGTTATAAATGACAGCTATCGTCCAAAAATATACTGAAGTAAGGCTGCCAAGAGGACTTGAAAGCGGGGCAGAATTGCAGGAAACTGATTTCAGGAGGTAGACTGGAATTGCATTTAAAGCATAGGAAAAGAGGCAGAACGTCCACAATGATGCACTTGGCCAAAAAGGGCGTATGCGTTTTTTCCTGAATATATTCAGGAAAAAACGCATACGCCCTTTTTGGCCAACCAAGCAAGCTTGCAAAGGAAATCTGCACTACAATGAAGTCTCACTTCCCCCCGGTCCAAAGGGCCATCTGAAAAAAGTGTAAAATCCAGAAAGGCAGGACAGGCCATGGAGAACTGGGAGCCTTGTTATGCTGATGGGCGGGATGTAAATTGCCAACAGCCACTCGGGAGAAGTGTATGGTGTTTCCTGAAACATCTAAAAAACAAAGCAACATAGCCTAGGGCACTTCCACTTATGGTCCTATAGCTTAGGGAAATTAAAATCAAAAAGACACAGCCACCCCAAATGTTGGGACGGCTCTGTTTACAAGAACCTGGTTTACGGTACAAGTTCAGTATCGCAGAAAGTGAAAAATGGATAAAGAAGTTGTCGTACTTACGTACAATGCAGTATCACTCAGAAATGAAATCTATGTCATCAGGCCTGTAGCAGCATAATGAGTGGATTCAGGTATGATGATTCTAACTGAAATAAGTCACACAGGAAAAGAAACATCATAAGATATCACTAATACACGGAATGTAAACTTGGCTACACAGGAACTGAATTACAAAACAGAACAGGGTCTCAAATTTAGAAACCCAACTTATGCTTGCTTAAGGGGAAAGGTGAGTTGGGGTGCTGCATAAAACCAGAGATTGAAATGAGCACAGATAAAGTTCCTTAAGCCAAATATGGAATAGACAAGAGCTACTCCTTGCTCAACGAAATGGACTCAACACCCCATATTAAATGCCTAAGAGTGTACCTGACTAGGAAGTATCTTAAAACCTATGGATTGCTATGTGTCTGAAAGAGAATCAAGTGTGTGTACAGGGGCATAAACGCAGCAGTGATAGGATTGGAGAGGTTCGGTGAGCAAATGAAGACCCTTTGAAGTCATATTGCATGGTACCCATTCCACGGGTCTCAACTCTCCAGGTTTAAGGTATTCTTCCTTCAGCTAAAACATGCATGTGGAACCCAGAGTATGATCAACCGTGTGATCGGGAGACGTGTTCCAATATGTCTCAGTTTTCGTCCCCTGGTACTCGGGTGCAACATTCCAGACGCTTTACTAACACTCTCCCGACTTGGAGAGTCAGTGCCTTTAACCTCCTGTTTGGCCCAGTTTGCAATTTCTGCAGAAGATGAACAGGAATAGGGAGAACCAATGACAGACTAGCTGGAGGTGTCTGGACGGGCAAATTTAACTCTCATTTCCCACCAGGAAGAGGAATTAACCAAAGGCTCAACGTGCCGTGCCGGAACCAGATTAGGGCCTGAAGCCATCCTGCGGTGTTGCGGCCAGCTCACGAGAAAGCGAGTTGAAGAAAGGAGCTCAGGGGCACTGTAATTCACAAACCTGCAGAGTTATAAATGACAGCTATCGTCCAAAAATATACTGAAGTAAGGCTGCCAAGAGGACTTGAAAGCGGGGCAGAATTGCAGGAAACCGATTTCAGGAGGTAGACTGGAATTGCATTGAAAGCATAGGAAAAGAGGCAGAACGTCCACAATGATGCACTTGGCCAAAAAGGGCGTATGCGTTTTTTCCTGAATATATTCAGGAAAAAACGCATACGCCCTTTTTGGCCAACCAAGCAAGCTTGCAAAGGAAATCTGCACTACAATGAAGTCTCACTTCCCCCCGGTCAAAAGGGCCATCTGAAAAAAGTGTAAAATCCAGAAAGGCAGGACAGGCCATGGAGAACTGGGAGCCTTGTTATGCTGATGGGCGGGATGTAAATTGCCAACAGCCACTCGGGAGAAGTGTATGGTGTTTCCTGAAACATCTAAAAAACAAAGCAACAGAGCCTAGGGCACTTCCACTTATGGTCCTATAGCTTAGGGAAATTAAAATCAAAAGACACAGCCACCCCAAAGGTTGGGACGGCTCTGTTTACAAGAACCTGGTTTACGGTACAAGTTCAATATCGCAGAAAGTGAAAAATGGATAAAGAAGTTGTGGTACTTACGTACAATGCAATATCACTCAGCAATGAAATCTATGTCATCAGGCCCGTAGCAGCATAATGAGTGGATTCAGGTACGATGATTCTAACTGAAATAAGTCACACAGAAAAAGAAACATCATAAGATATCACTAATACACGGAATGTAAACTTGGCTACACAGGAACTGAATTACAAAACAGAACAGGGTCTCAATTTTAGAAAACCAACTTATGCTTTCTTAAGGGGAAAGGTGAGTTGGGGTGCTGCATAAAACCAGAGATTGAAATGAGCACAGATAAAGTTCCTTAAGCCAAATATGGAATAGACAAGAGCTACTCCTTGCTCAACGAAATGGACTCAACACCCCATATTAAATGCCTAAGAGTGTACCTGACTAGGAAGTATCTTAAAACCTATGGATTGCTATGTGTCTGAAAGAGAATCAAGTGTGTGTACAGGGGCATAAACGCAGCAGTGATAGGATTGGAGAGGTTCGGTGAGCAAATGAAGACCCTTTGAAGTCATATTGCATGGTACCCATTCCACGGGTCTCAACTCTCCAGGTTTAAGGTATTCTTCCTTCAGCTAAAACATGCATGTGGAACCCAGAGTATGATCAACCGTGTGATCGGGAGACGTGTTCCAATATGTCTCAGTTTTCGTCCCCTGGTACTCGGGTGCAACATTCCAGACGCTTTACTAACACTCTCCCGACTTGGAGAGTCAGTGCCTTTAACCTCCTGTTTGGCCCAGTTTGCAATTTCTGCGGAAGATGAACAGGAATAGGGAGAACAAATGACAGACTAGCTGGAGGTGTCTGGACGGGCAAATTTAACTCTCATTTCCCACCAGGAAGAGGAATTAACCAAAGGCTCAGCGTGCCGTGCCGGAACCAGATTAGGGCCTGAAGCCATCCTGCGGTGTTGCGGCCAGCTCACGAGAAAGCGAGTTGAAGAAAGGAGCTCAGGGGCACTGTAATTCACAAACCTGCAGAGTTATAAATGACAGCTATCGTCCAAAAATATACTGAAGTAAGGCTGCCAAGAGGACTTGAAAGCGGGGCAGAATTGCAGGAAACCGATTTCAGGAGGTAGACTGGAATTGCATTTAAAGCATAGGAAAAGAGGCAGAACGTCCACAATGATGCACTTGGCCAAAAAGGGCGTATGCGTTTTTTCCTGAATATATTCAGGAAAAAACGCATACGCACTTTTTGGCCAACCAAGCAAGCTTGCAAAGGAAATCTGCACTACAATGAAGTCTCACTTCCCCCCGGTCCAAAGGGCCATCTGAAAAAAGTGTAAAATCCAGAAAGGCAGGACAGGCCATGGAGAACTGGGAGCCTTGTTATGCTGATGGGCGGGATGTAAATTGCCAACAGCCACTCGGGAGAAGTGTATGGTGTTTCCTGAAACATCTAAAAAACAAAGCAACAGAGGCTAGGGCACTTCCACTTATGGTCCTATAGCTTAGGGAAATTAAAATCAAAAGACACAGCCACCCCAAAGGTTGGGACGGCTCTGTTTACAAGAACCTGGTTTACGGTACAAGTTCAATATCGCAGAAAGTGAAAAATGGATAAAGAAGTTGTGGTACTTACGTACAATGCAGTATCACTCAGAAATGAAATCTATGTCATCAGCCCCGTAGCAGCATAATGAGTGGATTCAGGTATGATGATTCTAACTGAAATAAGTCACACAGGAAAAGAAACATCATAAGATATCACTAATACACGGAATGTAAACTTGGCTACACAGGAACTGAATTACAAAACAGAACAGGGTCTCAAATTTAGAAAACCAACTTATGCTTGCTTAAGGGGAAAGGTGAGTTGGGGTGCTGCATAAAACCAGAGATTGAAATGAGCACAGATAAAGTTCCTTAAGCCAAATATGGAATAGACAAGAGCTACTCCTTGCTCAACGAAATGGACTCAACACCCCATATTAAATGCCTAAGAGTGTACCTGACTAGGAAGTATCTTAAAACCTATGGATTGCTATGTGTCTGAAAGAGAATCAAGTGTGTGTACAGGGGCATAAACGCAGCAGTGATAGGATTGGAGAGGTTCGGTGAGCAAATGAAGACCCTTTGAAGTCATATTGCATGGTACCCATTCCACGGGTCTCAACTCTCCAGGTTTAAGGTATTCTTCCTTCAGCTAAAACATGCATGTGGAACCCAGAGTATGATCAACCGTGTGATCGGGAGACGTGTTCCAATATGTCTCAGTTTTCGTCCCCTGGTACTCGGGTGCAACATTCCAGACGCTTTACTAACACTCTCCCGACTTGGAGAGTCAGTGCCTTTAACCTCCTGTTTGGCCCAGTTTGCAATTTCTGCGGAAGATGAACAGGAATAGGCAGAACCAATGACAGACTAGCTGGAGGTGTCTGGACGGGCAAATTTAACTCTCATTTCCCACCAGGAAGAGGAATTAACCAAAGGCTCAGCGTGCCGTGCCGGAACCAGATTAGGGCCTGAAGCCATCCTGCGGTGTTGCGGCCAGCTCACGAGAAAGCGAGTTGAAGAAAGGAGCTCAGGGGCACTGTAATTCACAAACCTGCAGAGTTATAAATGACAGCTATCGTCCAAAATATACTGAAGTAAGGCTGCCAAGAGGACTTGAAAGCGGGGCAGAATTGCAGGAAACCGATTTCAGGAGGTAGACTGGAATTGCATTTAAAGCATAGGAAAAGAGGCAGAACGTCCACAATGATGCACTTGGCCAAAAAGTGCGTATGCGTTTTTTCCTGAATATATTCAGGAAAAAACGCATACGCACTTTTTGGCCAACCAAGCAAGCTTGCAAAGGAAATGTGCACTACAATGAAGTCTCACTTCCCCCCGGTCCAAAGGGCCATCTGAAAAAAGTGTAAAATCCAGAAAGGCAGGACAGGCCATGGAGAACTGGGAGCCTTGTTATGCTGATGGGCGGGATGTAAATTGCCAACAGCCACTCGGGAGAAGTGTATGGTGTTTCCTGAAACATCTAAAAAACAAAGCAACAGAGCCTAGGGCACTTCCACTTATGGTCCTATAGCTTAGGGAAATTAAAATCAAAAAGACACAGCCACCCCAAAGGTTGGGACGGCTCTGTTTACAAGAACCTGGTTTACGGTACAAGTTCAATATCGCAGAAAGTGAAAAATGGATAAAGAAGTTGTGGTACTTACGTACAATGCAGTATCACTCAGAAATGAAATCTATGTCATCAGGCCTGTAGCAGCATAATGAGTGGATTCAGGTATGATGATTCTAACTGAAATAAGTCACACAGGAAAAGAAACATCATAAGATATCACTAATACACGGAATGTAACCTTGGCTACACAGGAACTGAATTACAAAACAGAACAGGGTCTCAAATTTAGAAAACCAACTTATGCTTGCTTAAGGGGAAAGGTGAGTTGGGGTGCTGCATAAAACCAGAGATTGAAATGAGCACAGATAAAGTTCCTTAAGCCAAATATGGAATAGACAAGAGCTACTCCTTGCTCAACGAAATGGACTCAACACCCCATATTAAATGCCTAAGAGTGTACCTGACTAGGAAGTATCTTAAAACCTATGGATTGCTATGTCTCTGAAAGAGAATCAAGTGTGTGTACAGGGGCATAAACACAGCAGTGATAGGATTGGAGAGGTTCAGTGAGCAAATGAAGACCCTTTGAAGTCATATTGCATGGTACCCATTCCACGGGTCTCAACTCTCCAAGTTTAAGGTATTCTTCCTTCAGCTAAAACATGCATGTGGAACCCAGAGTATGATCAACCGTGTGATCGGGAGACGTGTTCCAATATGTCTCAGTTTTCGTCCCCTGGTACTCGGGTGCAACATTCCAGACGCTTTACTAACACTCTCCCGACTTGGAGAGTCAGTGCCTTTAACCTCCTGTTTGGCCCAGTTTGCAATTTCTGCGGAAGATGAACAGGAATAGGGAGAACCAATGACAGACTAGCTGGAGGTGTCTGGACGGGCAAATTTAACTCTCATTTCCCACCAGGAAGAGGAATTAACCAAAGGCTCAGCGTGCCGTGCCGGAACCAGATTAGGGCCTGAAGCCATCCTGCGGTGTTGCGGCCAGCTCACGAGAAAGCGAGTTGAAGAAAGGAGCTCAGGGGCACTGTAATTCACAAACCTGCAGAGTTATAAATGACAGCTATCGTCCAAAAATATACTGAAGTAAGGCTGCCAAGAGGACTTGAAAGCGGGGCAGAATTGCAGGAAACCGATTTCAGGAGGTAGACTGGAATTGCATTTAAAGCATAGGAAAAGAGGCAGAACGTCCACAATGATGCACTTGGCCAAAAAGGGCGTATGCGTTTTTTCCTGAATATATTCAGGAAAAAACGCATACGCCCTTTTTGGCCAACCAAGCAAGCTTGCAAAGGAAATCTGCACTACAGTGAAGTCTCACTTCCCCCCGGTCCAAAGGGCCATCTGAAAAAAGTGTAAAATCCAGAAAGGCAGGACAGGCCATGGAGAACTGGGAGCCTTGTTACGCTGATGGGCGGGATGTAAATTGCCAACAGCCACTCGGAAGAAGTGTATGGTGTTTCCTGAAACATCTAAAAAACAAAGCAACAGAGCCTAGGGCACTTCCACTTATGGTCCTATAGCTTAGGGAAATTAAAATCAAAAGACACAGCCACCCCAAAGGTTGGGACGGCTCTGTTTACAAGAACCTGGTTTACGGTACAAGTTCAATATCGCAGAAAGTGAAAAATGGATAAAGAAGTTGTGGTACTTACGTACAATGCAATATCACTCAGCAATGAAATCTATGTCATCAGCCCCGTAGCAGCATAATGAGTGGATTCAGGTATGATGATTCTAACTGAAATAAGTCACACAGGAAAAGAAACATCATAAGATATCACTAATACACGGAATGTAACCTTGGCTACACAGGAACTGAATTACAAAACAGAACAGGGTCTCAAATTTAGAAACCCAACTTATGCTTGCTTAAGGGGAAAGGTGAGTTGGGGTGCTGCATAAAACCAGAGATTGAAATGAGCACAGATAAAGTTCCTTAAGCCAAATATGGAATATACAAGAGCTACTCCTTGCTCAACGAATTGGACTCAACACCCCATATTAAATGCCTAAGAGTGTACCTGACTAGGAAGTATCTTAAAACCTATGGATTGCTATGTGTCTGAAAGAGAATCAAGTGTGTGTACAGGGGCATAAACGCAGCAGTGATAGGATTGGAGAGGTTCGGTGAGCAAATGAAGACCCTTTGAAGTCATATTGCATGGTACCCATTCCACGGGTCTCAACTCTCCAGGTTTAAGGTATTCTTCCTTCAGCTAAAACATGCATGTGGAACCCAGAGTATGATCAACCGTGTGATCGGGAGACGTGTTCCAATATGTCTCAGTTTTCGTCCCCTGGTACTCGGGTGCAACATTCCAGACGCTTTACTAACACTCTCCCGACTTGGAGAGTCAGTGCCTTTAACCTCCTGTTTGGCCCAGTTTGCAATTTCTGCGGAAGATGAACAGGAATAGGGAGAACCAATGACAGACTAGCTGGAGGTGTCTGGACGGGCAAATTTAACTCTCATTTCCCATCAGGAAGAGGAATTACCCAAAGGCTCAGCGTGCCGTGCCGGAACCAGATTAGGGCCTGAAGCCATCCTGCGGTGTTGCGGCCAGCTCACGAGAAATCGAGTTGAAGAAAGGAGCTCAGGGGCACTGTAATTCACAAACCTGCAGAGTTATAAATGACAGCTATCGTCCAAAAATATACTGAAGTAAGGCTGCCAAGAGGACTTGAAAGCGGGGCAGAATTGCAGGAAACCGATTTCAGGAGGTAGACTGGAATTGCATTGAAAGCATAGGAAAAGAGGCAGAACGTCCACAATGATGCACTTGGCCAAAAAGGGCGTATGCGTTTTTTCCTGAATATATTCAGGAAAAAACGCATACGCCCTTTTTGGCCAACCAAGCAAGCTTGCAAAGGAAATCTGCACTACAATGAAGTCTCACTTCCCCCCGGTCCAAAGGGCCATCTGAAAAAAGTGTAAAATCCAGAAAGGCAGGACAGGCCATGGAGAACTGGGAGCCTTGTTACGCTGATGGGAGGGATGTAAATTGCCAACAGCCACTCGGGAGAAGTGTATGGTGTTTCCTGAAACATCTAAAAAACAAAGCAACAGAGCCTAGGGCACTTCCACTTATGGTCCTATAGCTTAGGGAAATTAAAATCAAAAAGACACAGCCACCCCAAAGGTTGGGACGGCTCTGTTTACAAGAACCTGGTTTACGGTACAAGTTCAATATCGCAGAAAGTGAAAAATGGATAAAGAAGTTGTGGTACTTACGTACAATGCAGTATCACTCAGAAATGAAATCTATGTCATCAGGCCTGTAGCAGCATAATGAGTGGATTCAGGTATGATGATTCTAACTGAAATAAGTCACACAGGAAAAGAAACATCATAAGATATCACTAATACACGGAATGTAAACTTGGCTACACAGGAACTGAATTACAAAACAGAACAGGGTCTCAAATTTAGAAAACCAACTTATGCTTGCTTAAGGGGAAAGGTGAGTTGGGGTGCTGCATAAAACCAGAGATTGAAATGAGCACAGATAAAGTTCCTTAAGCCAAATATGGAATAGACAAGAGCTACTCCTTGCTCAACGAAATGGACTCAACACCCCATATTAAATGCCTAAGAGTGTACCTGACTAGGAAGTATCTTAAAACCTATGGATTGCTATGTCTCTGAAAGAGAATCAAGTGTGTGTACAGGGGCATAAACACAGCAGTGATAGGATTGGAGAGGTTCAGTGAGCAAATGAAGACCCTTTGAAGTCATATTGCATGGTACCCATTCCACGGGTCTCAACTCTCCAAGTTTAAGGTATTCTTCCTTCAGCTAAAACATGCATGTGGAACCCAGAGTATGATCAACCGTGTGATCGGGAGACGTGTTCCAATATGTCTCAGTTTTCGTCCCCTGGTACTCGGGTGCAACATTCCAGACGCTTTACTAACACTCTCCCGACTTGGAGAGTCAGTGCCTTTAACCTCCTGTTTGGCCCAGTTTGCAATTTCTGCGGAAGATGAACAGGAATAGGGAGAACCAATGACAGACTAGCTGGAGGTGTCTGGACGGGCAAATTTAACTCTCATTTCCCACCAGGAAGAGGAATTAACCAAAGGCTCAGCGTGCCGTGCCGGAACCAGATTAGGGCCTGAAGCCATCCTGCGGGGTTGCGGCCAGCTCACGAGAAAGCGAGTTGAAGAAAGGAGCTCAGGGGCACTGTAATTCACAAACCTGCAGAGTTATAAATGACAGCTATCGTCCAAAAATATACTGAAGTAAGGCTGCCAAGAGGACTTGAAAGCGGGGCAGAATTGCAGGAAACCGATTTCAGGAGGTAGACTGGAATTGCATTTAAAGCATAGGAAAAGAGGCAGAACGTCCACAATGATGCACTTGGCCAAAAAGGGCGTATGCGTTTTTTCCTGAATATATTCAGGAAAAAACGCATACGCCCTTTTTGGCCAACCAAGCAAGCTTGCAAAGGAAATGTGCACTACAATGAAGTCTCACTTCCCCCCGGTCCAAAGGGCCATCTGAAAAAAGTGTAAAATCCAGAAAGGCAGGACAGGCCATGGAGAACTGGGAGCCTTGTTACGCTGATGGGCGGGATGTAAATTGCCAACAGCCACTCGGAAGAAGTGTATGGTGTTTCCTGAAACATCTAAAAAACAAAGCAACAGAGCCTAGGGCACTTCCACTTATGGTCCTATAGCTTAGGGAAATTAAAATCAAAAGACACAGCCACCCCAAAGGTTGGGACGGCTCTGTTTACAAGAACCTGGTTTACGGTACAAGTTCAATATCGCAGAAAGTGAAAAATGGATAAAGAAGTTGTGGTACTTACGTACAATGCAATATCACTCAGCAATGAAATCTATGTCATCAGCCCCGTAGCAGCATAATGAGTGGATTCAGGTATGATGATTCTAACTGAAATAAGTCACACAGGAAAAGAAACATCATAAGATATCACTAATACACGGAATGTAACCTTGGCTACACAGGAACTGAATTACAAAACAGAACAGGGTCTCAAATTTAGAAACCCAACTTATGCTTGCTTAAGGGGAAAGGTGAGTTGGGGTGCTGCATAAAACCAGAGATTGAAATGAGCACAGATAAAGTTCCTTAAGCCAAATATGGAATATACAAGAGCTACTCCTTGCTCAACGAATTGGACTCAACACCCCATATTAAATGCCTAAGAGTGTACCTGACTAGGAAGTATCTTAAAACCTATGGATTGCTATGTGTCTGAAAGAGAATCAAGTGTGTGTACAGGGGCATAAACGCAGCAGTGATAGGATTGGAGAGGTTCGGTGAGCAAATGAAGACCCTTTGAAGTCATATTGCATGGTACCCATTCCACGGGTCTCAACTCTCCAGGTTTAAGGTATTCTTCCTTCAGCTAAAACATGCATGTGGAACCCAGAGTATGATCAACCATGTGATCGGGAGACGTGTTCCAATATGTCTCAGTTTTCGTCCCCTGGTACTCGGGTGCAACATTCCAGACGCTTTACTAACACTCTCCCGACTTGGAGAGTCAGTGCCTTTAACCTCCTGCTTGGCCCAGTTTGCAATTTCTGCGGAAGATGAACAGGAATAGGGAGAACCAATGACAGACTAGCTGGAGGTGTCTGGACGGGCAAATTTAACTCTCATTTCCCATCAGGAAGAGGAATTAACCAAAGGCTCAGCGTGCCGTGCCGGAACCAGATTAGGGCCTGAAGCCATCCTGCGGTGTTGCGGCCAGCTCACGAGAAATCGAGTTGAAGAAAGGAGCTCAGGGGCACTGTAATTCACAAACCTGCAGAGTTATAAATGACAGCTATCGTCCAAAAATATACTGAAGTAAGGCTGCCAAGAGGACTTGAAAGCGGGGCAGAATTGCAGGAAACCGATTTCAGGAGGTAGACTGGAATTGCATTGAAAGCATAGGAAAAGAGGCAGAACGTCCACAATGATGCACTTGGCCAAAAAGGGCGTATGCGTTTTTTCCTGAATATATTCAGGAAAAAACGCATACGCCCTTTTTGGCCAACCAAGCAAGCTTGCAAAGGAAATCTGCACTACAGTGAAGTCTCACTTCCCCCCGGTCAAAAGGGCCATCTGAAAAAAGTGTAAAATCCAGAAAGGCAGGACAGGCCATGGAGAACTGGGAGCCTTGTTATGCTGATGGGCGGGATGTAAATTGCCAACAGCCACTCGGGAGAAGTGTATGGTGTTTCCTGAAACATCTAAAAAACAAAGCAACAGAGCCTAGGGCACTTCCACTTATGGTCCTATAGCTTAGGGAAATTAAAATCAAAAGACACAGCCACCCCAAAGGTTGGGACGGCTCTGTTTACAAGAACCTGGTTTACGGTACAAGTTCAATATCGCAGAAAGTGAAAAATGGATAAAGAAGTTGTGGTACTTACGTACAATGCAGTATCACTCAGCAATGAAATCTATGTCATCAGGCCCGTAGCAGCATAATGAGTGGATTCAGGTATGATGATTCTAACTGAAATAAGTCACACAGAAAAAGAAACATCATAAGATATCACTAATACACGGAATGTAACCTTGGCTACACAGGAACTGAATTACAAAACAGAACAGGGTCTCAAATTTAGAAAACCAACTTATGCTTGCTTAAGGGGAAAGGTGAGTTGGGGTGCTGCATAAAACCAGAGATTGAAATGAGCACAGATAAAGTTCCTTAAGCCAAGTATGGAATAGACAAGAGCTACTCCTTGCTCAAGGAAATGGACTCAACACCCCATATTAAACGCCTAAGAGTGTACCTGACTAGGAAGTATCTTAAAACCTATGGATTGCTATGTCTCCGAAAGAGAATCAAGTGTGTGTACAGGGGCATAAACGCAGCAGTGATAGATATGGAGAGTTTCGGTGAGCAAATGAAGACCCTTTGAAGTCATATTGCATGGTACCCATTCCACGGGTCTCAACTCTCCAGGTTTAAGGTATTCTTCCTTCAGCTAAAACATGCATGTGGAACCCAGAGTATGATCAACCGTGTGATCGGGAGACGTGTTCCAATATGTCTCAGTTTTCGTCCCCTGGTACTCGGGTGCAACATTCCAGACGCTTTACTAACACTCTCCCGACTTGGAGAGTCAGTGCCTTTAACCTCCTGTTTGGCCCAGTTTGCAATTTCTGCGGAAGATGAACAGGAATAGGCAGAACCAATGACAGACTAGCTGGAGGTGTCTGGACGGGCAAATTTAACTCTCATTTCCCACCAGGAAGAGGAATTAACCAAAGGCTCAGCGTGCCGTGCCGGAACCAGATTAGGGCCTGAAGCCATCCTGCGGTGTTGCGGCCAGCTCACGAGAAAGCGAGTTGAAGAAAGGAGCTCAGGGGCACTGTAATTCACAAACCTGCAGAGTTATAAATGACAGCTATCGTCCAAAATATACTGAAGTAAGGCTGCCAAGAGGACTTGAAAGCGGGGCAGAATTGCAGGAAACCGATTTCAGGAGGTAGACTGGAATTGCATTGAAAGCATAGGAAAAGAGGCAGAACGTCCACAATGATGCACTTGGCCAAAAAGGGCGTATGCGTTTTTTCCTGAATATATTCAGGAAAAAACGCATACGCACTTTTTGGCCAACCAAGCAAGCTTGCAAAGGAAATGTGCACTACAATGAAGTCTCACTTCCCCCCGGTCCAAAGGGCCATCTGAAAAAAGTGTAAAATCCAGAAAGGCAGGACAGGCCATGGAGAACTGGGAGCCTTGTTATGCTGATGGGCGGGATGTAAATTGCCAACAGCCACTCGGGAGAAGTGTATGGTGTTTCCTGAAACATCTAAAAAACAAAGCAACAGAGCCTAGGGCACTTCCACTTATGGTCCTATAGCTTAGGGAAATTAAAATCAAAAAGACACAGCCACCCCAAAGGTTGGGACGGCTCTGTTTACAAGAACCTGGTTTACGGTACAAGTTCAATATCGCAGAAAGTGAAAAATGGATAAAGAAGTTGTGGTACTTACGTACAATGCAGTATCACTCAGAAATGAAATCTATGTCATCAGGCCTGTAGCAGCATAATGAGTGGATTCAGGTATGATGATTCTAACTGAAATAAGTCACACAGGAAAAGAAACATCATAAGATATCACTAATACACGGAATGTAAACTTGGCTACACAGGAACTGAATTACAAAACAGAACAGGGTCTCAAATTTAGAAAACCAACTTATGCTTGCTTAAGGGGAAAGGTGAGTTGGGGTGCTGCATAAAACCAGAGATTGAAATGAGCACAGATAAAGTTCCTTAAGCCAAATATGGAATAGACAAGAGCTACTCCTTGCTCAACGAAATGGACTCAACACCCCATATTAAATGCCTAAGAGTGTACCTGACTAGGAAGTATCTTAAAACCTATGGATTGCTATGTCTCTGAAAGAGAATCAAGTGTGTGTACAGGGGCATAAACGCAGCAGTGATAGGATTGGAGAGGTTCGGTGAGCAAATGAAGACCCTTTGAAGTCATATTGCATGGTACCCATTCCACGGGTCTCAACTCTCCAGGTTTAAGGTATTCTTCCTTCAGCTAAAACATGCATGTGGAACCCAGAGTATGATCAACCGTGTGATCGGGAGACGTGTTCCAATATGTCTCAGTTTTCGTCCCCTGGTACTCGGGTGCAACATTCCAGACGCTTTACTAACACTCTCCCGACTTGGAGAGTCAGTGCCTTTAACCTCCTGTTTGGCCCAGTTTGCAATTTCTGCGGAAGATGAACAGGAATAGGCAGAACCAATGACAGACTAGCTGGAGGTGTCTGGACGGGCAAATTTAACTCTCATTTCCCACCAGGAAGAGGAATTAACCAAAGGCTCAGCGTGCCGTGCCGGAACCAGATTAGGGCCTGAAGCCATCCTGCGGGGTTGCGGCCAGCTCACGAGAAAGCGAGTTGAAGAAAGGAGCTCAGGGGCACTGTAATTCACAAACCTGCAGAGTTATAAATGACAGCTATCGTCCAAAAATATACTGAAGTAAGGCTGCCAAGAGGACTTGAAAGCGGGGCAGAATTGCAGGAAACCGATTTCAGGAGGTAGACTGGAATTGCATTTAAAGCATAGGAAAAGAGGCAGAACGTCCACAATGATGCACTTGGCCAAAAAGGGCGTATGCGTTTTTTCCTGAATATATTCAGGAAAAAACGCATACGCCCTTTTTGGCCAACCAAGCAAGCTTGCAAAGGAAATCTGCACTACAATGAAGTCTCACTTCCCCCCGGTCCAAAGGGCCATCTGAAAAAAGTGTAAAATCCAGAAAGGCAGGACAGGCCATGGAGAACTGGGAGCCTTGTTATGCTGATGGGCGGGATGTAAATTGCCAACAGCCACTCGGGAGAAGTGTATGGTGTTTCCTGAAACATCTAAAAAACAAAGCAACAGAGCCTAGGGCACTTCCACTTATGGTCCTATAGCTTAGGGAAATTAAAATCAAAAGACACAGCCACCCCAAAGGTTGGGACGGCTCTGTTTACAAGAACCTGGTTTACGGTACAAGTTCAATATCGCAGAAAGTGAAAAATGGATAAAGAAGTTGTGGTACTTACGTACAATGCAGTATCACTCAGAAATGAAATCTATGTCATCAGCCCCGTAGCAGCATAATGAGTGGATTCAGGTATGATGATTCTAACTGAAATAAGTCACACAGGAAAAGAAACATCATAAGATATCACTAATACACGGAATGTAAACTTGGCTACACAGGAACTGAATTACAAAACAGAACAGGGTCTCAAATTTAGAAAACCAACTTATGCTTGCTTAAGGGGAAAGGTGAGTTGGGGTGCTGCATAAAACCAGAGATTGAAATGAGCACAGATAAAGTTCCTTAAGCCAAATATGGAATAGACAAGAGCTACTCCTTGCTCAACGAAATGGACTCAACACCCCATATTAAATGCCTAAGAGTGTACCTGACTAGGAAGTATCTTAAAACCTATGGATTGCTATGTGTCTGAAAGAGAATCAAGTGTGTGTACAGGGGCATAAACGCAGCAGTGATAGGATTGGAGAGGTTCGGTGAGCAAATGAAGACCCTTTGAAGTCATATTGCATGGTACCCATTCCACGGGTCTCAACTCTCCAGGTTTAAGGTATTCTTCCTTCAGCTAAAACATGCATGTGGAACCCAGAGTATGATCAACCGTGTGATCGGGAGACGTGTTCCAATATGTCTCAGTTTTCGTCCCCTGGTACTCGGGTGCAACATTCCAGACGCTTTACTAACACTCTCCCGACTTGGAGAGTCAGTGCCTTTAACCTCCTGTTTGGCCCAGTTTGCAATTTCTGCGGAAGATGAACAGGAATAGGGAGAACCAATGACAGACTAGCTGGAGGTGTCTGGACGGGCAAATTTAACTCTCATTTCCCACCAGGAAGAGGAATTAACCAAAGGCTCAGCGTGCCGTGCCGGAACCAGATTAGGGCCTGAAGCCATCCTGCGGTGTTGCGGCCAGCTCACGAGAAAGCGAGTTGAAGAAAGGAGCTCAGGGGCACTGTAATTCACAAACCTGCAGAGTTATAAATGACAGCTATCGTCCAAAATATACTGAAGTAAGGCTGCCAAGAGGACTTGAAAGCGGGGCAGAATTGCAGGAAACCGATTTCAGGAGGTAGACTGGAATTGCATTTAAAGCATAGGAAAAGAGGCAGAACGTCCACAATGATGCACTTGGCCAAAAAGGGCGTATGCGTTTTTTCCTGAATATATTCAGGAAAAAACGCATACGCACTTTTTGGCCAACCAAGCAAGCTTGCAAAGGAAATGTGCACTACAATGAAGTCTCACTTCCCCCCGGTCCAAAGGGCCATCTGAAAAAAGTGTAAAATCCAGAAAGGCAGGACAGGCCATGGAGAACTGGGAGCCTTGTTATGCTGATGGGCGGGATGTAAATTGCCAACAGCCACTCGGGAGAAGTGTATGGTGTTTCCTGAAACATCTAAAAAACAAAGCAACAGAGCCTAGGGCACTTCCACTTATGGTCCTATAGCTTAGGGAAATTAAAATCAAAAAGACACAGCCACCCCAAAGGTTGGGACGGCTCTGTTTACAAGAACCTGGTTTACGGTACAAGTTCAATATCGCAGAAAGTGAAAAATGGATAAAGAAGTTGTGGTACTTACGTACAATGCAGTATCACTCAGAAATGAAATCTATGTCATCAGGCCTGTAGCAGCATAATGAGTGGATTCAGGTATGATGATTCTAACTGAAATAAGTCACACAGGAAAAGAAACATCATAAGATATCACTAATACACGGAATGTAAACTTGGCTACACAGGAACTGAATTACAAAACAGAACAGGGTCTCAAATTTAGAAAACCAACTTATGCTTGCTTAAGGGGAAAGGTGAGTTGGGGTGCTGCATAAAACCAGAGATTGAAATGAGCACAGATAAAGTTCCTTAAGCCAAATATGGAATAGACAAGAGCTACTCCTTGCTCAACGAAATGGACTCAACACCCCATATTAAATGCCTAAGAGTGTACCTGACTAGGAAGTATCTTAAAACCTATGGATTGCTATGTCTCTGAAAGAGAATCAAGTGTGTGTACAGGGGCATAAACACAGCAGTGATAGGATTGGAGAGGTTCAGTGAGCAAATGAAGACCCTTTGAAGTCATATTGCATGGTACCCATTCCACGGGTCTCAACTCTCCAAGTTTAAGGTATTCTTCCTTCAGCTAAAACATGCATGTGGAACCCAGAGTATGATCAACCGTGTGATCGGGAGACGTGTTCCAATATGTCTCAGTTTTCGTCCCCTGGTACTCGGGTGCAACATTCCAGACGCTTTACTAACACTCTCCCGACTTGGAGAGTCAGTGCCTTTAAGCTCCTGTTTGGCCCAGTTTGCAATTTCTGCGGAAGATGAACAGGAATAGGGAGAACCAATGACAGACTAGCTGGAGGTGTCTGGACGGGCAAATTTAACTCTCATTTCCCACCAGGAAGAGGAATTAACCAAAGGCTCAGCGTGCCGTGCCGGAACCAGATTAGGGCCTGAAGCCATCCTGCGGGGTTGCGGCCAGCTCACGAGAAAGCGAGTTGAAGAAAGGAGCTCAGGGGCACTGTAATTCACAAACCTGCAGAGTTATAAATGACAGCTATCGTCCAAAAATATACTGAAGTAAGGCTGCCAAGAGGACTTGAAAGCGGGGCAGAATTGCAGGAAACCGATTTCAGGAGGTAGACTGGAATTGCATTTAAAGCATAGGAAAAGAGGCAGAACGTCCACAATGATGCACTTGGCCAAAAAGGGCGTATGCGTTTTTTCCTGAATATATTCAGGAAAAAACGCATACGCCCTTTTTGGCCAACCAAGCAAGCTTGCAAAGGAAATCTGCACTACAATGAAGTCTCACTTCCCCCCGGTCCAAAGGGCCATCTGAAAAAAGTGTAAAATCCAGAAAGGCAGGACAGGCCATGGAGAACTGGGAGCCTTGTTACGCTGATGGGCGGGATGTAAATTGCCAACAGCCACTCGGAAGAAGTGTATGGTGTTTCCTGAAACATCTAAAAAACAAAGCAACAGAGCCTAGGGCACTTCCACTTATGGTCCTATAGCTTAGGGAAATTAAAATCAAAAGACACAGCCACCCCAAAGGTTGGGACGGCTCTGTTTACAAGAACCTGGTTTACGGTACAAGTTCAATATCGCAGAAAGTGAAAAATGGATAAAGAAGTTGTGGTACTTACGTACAATGCAATATCACTCAGCAATGAAATCTATGTCATCAGCCCCGTAGCAGCATAATGAGTGGATTCAGGTATGATAATTCTAACTGAAATAAGTCACACAGGAAAAGAAACATCATAAGATATCACTAATACACGGAATGTAACCTTGGCTACACAGGAACTGAATTACAAAACAGAACAGGGTCTCAAATTTAGAAACCCAACTTATGCTTGCTTAAGGGGAAAGGTGAGTTGGGGTGCTGCATAAAACCAGAGATTGAAATGAGCACAGATAAAGTTCCTTAAGCCAAATATGGAATATACAAGAGCTACTCCTTGCTCAACGAATTGGACTCAACACCCCATATTAAATGCCTAAGAGTGTACCTGACTAGGAAGTATCTTAAAACCTATGGATTGCTATGTGTCTGAAAGAGAATCAAGTGTGTGTACAGGGGCATAAACGCAGCAGTGATAGGATTGGAGAGGTTCGGTGAGCAAATGAAGACCCTTTGAAGTCATATTGCATGGTACCCATTCCACGGGTCTCAACTCTCCAGGTTTAAGGTATTCTTCCTTCAGCTAAAACATGCATGTGGAACCCAGAGTATGATCAACCGTGTGATCGGGAGACGTGTTCCAATATGTCTCAGTTTTCGTCCCCTGGTACTCGGGTGCAACATTCCAGACGCTTTACTAACACTCTCCCGACTTGGAGAGTCAGTGCCTTTAACCTCCTGTTTGGCCCAGTTTGCAATTTCTGCGGAAGATGAACAGGAATAGGGAGAACCAATGACAGACTAGCTGGAGGTGTCTGGACGGGCAAATTTAACTCTCATTTCCCATCAGGAAGAGGAATTAACCAAAGGCTCAGCGTGCCGTGCCGGAACCAGATTAGGGCCTGAAGCCATCCTGCGGTGTTGCGGCCAGCTCACGAGAAATCGAGTTGAAGAAAGGAGCTCAGGGGCACTGTAATTCACAAACCTGCAGAGTTATAAATGACAGCTATCGTCCAAAAATATACTGAAGTAAGGCTGCCAAGAGGACTTGAAAGCGGGGCAGAATTGCAGGAAACCGATTTCAGGAGGTAGACTGGAATTGCATTGAAAGCATAGGAAAAGAGGCAGAACGTCCACAATGATGCACTTGGCCAAAAAGGGCGTATGCGTTTTTTCCTGAATATATTCAGGAAAAAACGCATACGCCCTTTTTGGCCAACCAAGCAAGCTTGCAAAGGAAATCTGCACTACAGTGAAGTCTCACTTCCCCCCGGTCAAAAGGGCCATCTGAAAAAAGTGTAAAATCCAGAAAGGCAGGACAGGCCATGGAGAACTGGGAGCCTTGTTATGCTGATGGGCGGGATGTAAATTGCCAACAGCCACTCGGGAGAAGTGTATGGTGTTTCCTGAAACATCTAAAAAACAAAGCAACAGAGCCTAGGGCACTTCCACTTATGGTCCTATAGCTTAGGGAAATTAAAATCAAAAGACACAGCCACCCCAAAGGTTGGGACGGCTCTGTTTACAAGAACCTGGTTTACGGTACAAGTTCAATATCGCAGAAAGTGAAAAATGGATAAAGAAGTTGTGGTACTTACGTACAATGCAGTATCACTCAGCAAGGAAATCTATGTCATCAGGCCCGTAGCAGCATAATGAGTGGATTCAGGTATGATGATTCTAACTGAAATAAGTCACACAGAAAAAGAAACATCATAAGATATCACTAATACACGGAATGTAACCTTGGCTACACAGGAACTGAATTACAAAACAGAACAGGGTCTCAAATTTAGAAACCCAACTTATGCTTGCTTAAGGGGAAAGGTGAGTTGGGGTGCTGCATAAAACCAGAGATTGAAATGAGCACAGATAAAGTTCCTTAAGCCAAATATGGAATAGACAATAGCTACTCCTTGCTCAACGAAATGGACTCAACACCCCATATTAAATGCCTAAGAGTGTACCTGACTAGGAAGTATCTTAAAACCTATGGATTGCTATGTCTCTGAAAGAGAATCAAGTGTGTGTACAGGGGCATAAACGCAGCAGTGATAGGATTGGAGAGGTTCGGTGAGCAAATGAAGACCCTTTGAAGTCATATTGCATGGTACCCATTCCACGGGTCTCAACTCTCCAGGTTTAAGGTATTCTTCCTTCAGCTAAAACATGCATGTGGAACCCAGAGTATGATCAACCGTGTGATCGGGAGACGTGTTCCAATATGTCTCAGTTTTCGTCCCCTGGTACTCGGGTGCAACATTCCAGACGCTTTACTAACACTCTCCGGACTTGGAGAGTCAGTGCCTTTAACCTCCTGTTTGGCCCAGTTTGCAATTTCTGCGGAAGATGAACAGGAATAGGGAGAACCAATGACAGACTAGCTGGAGGTGTCTGGACGGGCAAATTTAACTCTCATTTCCCACCAGGAAGAGGAATTAACCAAAGGCTCAGTGTGCTGTGCCGGAACCAGATTAGGGCCTGAAGCCATCCTGCGGTGTTGCGGCCAGCTCACGAGAAAGCGAGTTGAAGAAAGGAGCTCAGGGGCACTGTAATTCACAAACCTGCAGAGTTATAAATGACAGCTATCGTCCAAAAATATACTGAAATAAGGCTGCCAAGAGGACATGAAAGCGGGGCCGAATTGCAGGAAACTGATTTCAGGAGGTAGACTGGAATTGCATTTAAAGCATAGGAAAAGAGGCAGAACGTCCACAATGATGCACTTGGCCAAAAAGGGCGTATGCGTTTTTTCCTGAATATATTCAGGAAAAAACGCATACGCCCTTTTTGGCCAACCAAGCAAGCTTGCAAAGGAAATCTGCACTACAATGAAGTCTCACTTCCCCCCGGTCAAAAGGGCCATCTGAAAAAAGTGTAAAATCCAGAAAGGCAGGACAGGCCATGGAGAACTGGGAGCCTTGTTATGCTGATGGGCGGGATGTCAATTGCCAACAGCCACTCGGGAGAAGTGTATGGTGTTTCCTGAAACGTCTAAAAAACAAAGCAACAGAGCCTAGGGCACTTCCACTTATGGTCCTATAGCTTAGGGAAATTAAAATCAAAAGACACAGCCACCCCAAAGGTTGGGACGGCTCTGTTTACAAGAACCTGGTTTACGGTACAAGTTCAATATCGCAGAAAGTGAAAAATGGATAAAGAAGTTGTGGTACTTACGTACAATGCAGTATCACTCAGCAATGAAATCTATGTCATCAGGCCCGTAGCAGCATAATGAGTGGATTCAGGTACGATGATTCTAACTGAAATAAGTCACACAGAAAAAGAAACATCATAAGATATCACTAATACACGGAATGTAACCTTGGCTACACAGGAACTGAATTACAAAACAGAACAGGGTCTCAAATTTAGAAAACCAACTTATGCTTGCTTAAGGGGAAAGGTGAGTTGGGGTGCTGCATAAAACCAGAGATTGAAATGAGCACAGATAAAGTTCCTTAAGCCAAATATGGAATAGACAAGAGCTACTCCTTGCTCAACGAAATGGACTCAACACCCCATATTAAATGCCTAAGAGTGTACCTGACTAGGAAGTATCTTAAAACCTATGGATTGCTATGTGTCTGAAAGAGAATCAAGTGTGTGTACAGGGGCATAAACGCAGCAGTGATAGGATTGGAGAGGTTCGGTGAGCAAATGAAGACCCTTTGAAGTCATATTGCATGGTACCCATTCCACGGGTCTCAACTCTCCAGGTTTAAGGTATTCTTCCTTCAGCTAAAACATGCATGTGGAACCCAGAGTATGATCAACCGTGTGATCGGGAGACGTGTTCCAATATGTCTCAGTTTTCGTCCCCTGGTACTCGGGTGCAACATTCCAGACGCTTTACTAACACTCTCCCGACTTGGAGAGTCAGTGCCTTTAACCTCCTGTTTGGCCCAGTTTGCAATTTCTGCGGAAGATGTACAGGAATAGGCAGAACCAATGACAGACTAGCTGGAGGTGTCTGGACGGGCAAATTTAACTCTCATTTCCCACCAGGAAGAGGAATTAACCAAAGGCTCAGCGTGCCGTGCCGGAACCAGATTAGGGCCTGAAGCCATCCTGCGGTGTTGCGGCCAGCTCACGAGAAAGCGAGTTGAAGAAAGGAGCTCAGGGGCACTGTAATTCACAAACCTGCAGAGTTATAAATGACAGCTATCGTCCAAAATATACTGAAGTAAGGCTGCCAAGAGGACTTGAAAGCGGGGCAGAATTGCAGGAAACCGATTTCAGGAGGTAGACTGGAATTGCATTTAAAGCATAGGAAAAGAGGCAGAACGTCCACAATGATGCACTTGGCCAAAAAGGGCGTATGCGTTTTTTCCTGAATATATTCAGGAAAAAACGCATACGCACTTTTTGGCCAACCAAGCAAGCTTGCAAAGGAAATGTGCACTACAATGAAGTCTCACTTCCCCCCGGTCCAAAGGGCCATCTGAAAAAAGTGTAAAATCCAGAAAGGCAGGACAGGCCATGGAGAACTGGGAGCCTTGTTATGCTGATGGGCGGGATGTAAATTGCCAACAGCCACTCGGGAGAAGTGTATGGTGTTTCCTGAAACATCTAAAAAACAAAGCAACAGAGCCTAGGGCACTTCCACTTATGGTCCTATAGCTTAGGGAAATTAAAATCAAAAAGACACAGCCACCCCAAAGGTTGGGACGGCTCTGTTTACAAGAACCTGGTTTACGGTACAAGTTCAATATCGCAGAAAGTGAAAAATGGATAAAGAAGTTGTGGTACTTACGTACAATGCAGTATCACTCAGAAATGAAATCTATGTCATCAGGCCTGTAGCAGCATAATGAGTGGATTCAGGTATGATGATTCTAACTGAAATAAGTCACACAGGAAAAGAAACATCATAAGATATCACTAATACACGGAATGTAACCTTGGCTACACAGGAACTGAATTACAAAACAGAACAGGGTCTCAAATTTAGAAACCCAACTTATGCTTGCTTAAGGGGAAAGGTGAGTTGGGGTGCTGCATAAAACCAGAGATTGAAATGAGCACAGATAAAGTTCCTTAAGCCAAATATGGAATAGACAAGAGCTACTCCTTGCTCAACGAATTGGACTCAACACCCCATATTAAATGCCTAAGAGTGTACCTGACTAGGAAGTATCTTAAAACCTATGGATTGCTATGTGTCTGAAAGAGAATCAAGTGTGTGTACAGGGGCATAAACGCAGCAGTGATAGGATTGGAGAGGTTCGGTGAGCAAATGAAGACCCTTTGAAGTCATATTGCATGGTACCCATTCCACGGGTCTCAACTCTCCAGGTTTAAGGTATTCTTCCTTCAGCTAAAACATGCATGTGGAACCCAGAGTATGATCAACCGTGTGATCGGGAGACGTGTTCCAATATGTCTCAGTTTTCGTCCCCTGGTACTCGGGTGCAACATTCCAGACGCTTTACTAACACTCTCCCGACTTGGAGAGTCAGTGCCTTTAACCTCCTGTTTGGCCCAGTTTGCAATTTCTGCGGAAGATGAACAGGAATAGGGAGAACCAATGACAGACTAGCTGGAGGTGTCTGGACGGGCAAATTTAACTCTCATTTCCCACCAGGAAGAGGAATTAACCAAAGGCTCAGCGTGCCGTGCCGGAACCAGATTAGGGCCTGAAGCCATCCTGCGGTGTTGCGGCCAGCTCACGAGAAAGCGAGTTGAAGAAAGGAGCTCAGGGGCACTGTAATTCACAAACCTGCAGAGTTATAAATGACAGCTATCGTCCAAAATATACTGAAGTAAGGCTGCCAAGAGGACTTGAAAGCGGGGCAGAATTGCAGGAAACCGATTTCAGGAGGTAGACTGGAATTGCATTGAAAGCATAGGAAAAGAGGCAGAACGTCCACAATGATGCACTTGGCCAAAAAGGGCGTATGCGTTTTTTCCTGAATATATTCAGGAAAAAACGCATACGCACTTTTTGGCCAACCAAGCAAGCTTGCAAAGGAAATGTGCACTACAATGAAGTCTCACTTCCCCCCGGTCCAAAGGGCCATCTGAAAAAAGTGTAAAATCCAGAAAGGCAGGACAGGCCATGGAGAACTGGGAGCCTTGTTATGCTGATGGGCGGGATGTAAATTGCCAACAGCCACTCGGGAGAAGTGTATGGTGTTTCCTGAAACATCTAAAAAACAAAGCAACAGAGCCTAGGGCACTTCCACTTATGGTCCTATAGCTTAGGGAAATTAAAATCAAAAAGACACAGCCACCCCAAAGGTTGGGACGGCTCTGTTTACAAGAACCTGGTTTACGGTACAAGTTCAATATCGCAGAAAGTGAAAAATGGATAAAGAAGTTGTGGTACTTACGTACAATGCAGTATCACTCAGAAATGAAATCTATGTCATCAGGCCTGTAGCAGCATAATGAGTGGATTCAGGTATGATGATTCTAACTGAAATAAGTCACACAGGAAAAGAAACATCATAAGATATCACTAATACACGGAATGTAAACTTGGCTACACAGGAACTGAATTACAAAACAGAACAGGGTCTCAAATTTAGAAAACCAACTTATGCTTGCTTAAGGGGAAAGGTGAGTTGGGGTGCTGCATAAAACCAGAGATTGAAATGAGCACAGATAAAGTTCCTTAAGCCAAATATGGAATAGACAAGAGCTACTCCTTGCTCAACGAAATGGACTCAACACCCCATATTAAATGCCTAAGAGTGTACCTGACTAGGAAGTATCTTAAAACCTATGGATTGCTATGTCTCTGAAAGAGAATCAAGTGTGTGTACAGGGGCATAAACACAGCAGTGATAGGATTGGAGAGGTTCAGTGAGCAAATGAAGACCCTTTGAAGTCATATTGCATGGTACCCATTCCACGGGTCTCAACTCTCCAAGTTTAAGGTATTCTTCCTTCAGCTAAAACATGCATGTGGAACCCAGAGTATGATCAACCGTGTGATCGGGAGACGTGTTCCAATATGTCTCAGTTTTCGTCCCCTGGTACTCGGGTGCAACATTCCAGACGCTTTACTAACACTCTCCCGACTTGGAGAGTCAGTGCCTTTAACCTCCTGTTTGGCCCAGTTTGCAATTTCTGCGGAAGATGAACAGGAATAGGGAGAACCAATGACAGACTAGCTGGAGGTGTCTGGACGGGCAAATTTAACTCTCATTTCCCACCAGGAAGAGGAATTAACCAAAGGCTCAGCGTGCCGTGCCGGAACCAGATTAGGGCCTGAAGCCATCCTGCGGTGTTGCGGCCAGCTCACGAGAAAGCGAGTTGAAGAAAGGAGCTCAGGGGCACTGTAATTCACAAACCTGCAGAGTTATAAATGACAGCTATCGTCCAAAAATATACTGAAGTAAGGCTGCCAAGAGGACTTGAAAGCGGGGCAGAATTGCAGGAAACCGATTTCAGGAGGTAGACTGGAATTGCATTTAAAGCATAGGAAAAGAGGCAGAACGTCCACAATGATGCACTTGGCCAAAAAGGGCGTATGCGTTTTTTCCTGAATATATTCAGGAAAAAACGCATACGCCCTTTTTGGCCAACCAAGCAAGCTTGCAAAGGAAATCTGCACTACAATGAAGTCTCACTTCCCCCCGGTCCAAAGGGCCATCTGAAAAAAGTGTAAAATCCAGAAAGGCAGGACAGGCCATGGAGAACTGGGAGCCTTGTTACGCTGATGGGCGGGATGTAAATTGCCAACAGCCACTCGGAAGAAGTGTATGGTGTTTCCTGAAACATCTAAAAAACAAAGCAACAGAGCCTAGGGCACTTCCACTTATGGTCCTATAGCTTAGGGAAATTAAAATCAAAAGACACAGCCACCCCAAAGGTTGGGACGGCTCTGTTTACAAGAACCTGGTTTACGGTACAAGTTCAATATCGCAGAAAGTGAAAAATGGATAAAGAAGTTGTGGTACTTACGTACAATGCAATATCACTCAGCAATGAAATCTATGTCATCAGCCCCGTAGCAGCATAATGAGTGGATTCAGGTATGATGATTCTAACTGAAATAAGTCACACAGGAAAAGAAACATCATAAGATATCACTAATACACGGAATGTAACCTTGGCTACACAGGAACTGAATTACAAAACAGAACAGGGTCTCAAATTTAGAAACCCAACTTATGCTTGCTTAAGGGGAAAGGTGAGTTGGGGTGCTGCATAAAACCAGAGATTGAAATGAGCACAGATAAAGTTCCTTAAGCCAAATATGGAATATACAAGAGCTACTCCTTGCTCAACGAATTGGACTCAACACCCCATATTAAATGCCTAAGAGTGTACCTGACTAGGAAGTATCTTAAAACCTATGGATTGCTATGTGTCTGAAAGAGAATCAAGTGTGTGTACAGGGGCATAAACGCAGCAGTGATAGGATTGGAGAGGTTCGGTGAGCAAATGAAGACCCTTTGAAGTCATATTGCATGGTACCCATTCCACGGGTCTCAACTCTCCAGGTTTAAGGTATTCTTCCTTCAGCTAAAACATGCATGTGGAACCCAGAGTATGATCAACCGTGTGATCGGGAGACGTGTTCCAATATGTCTCAGTTTTCGTCCCCTGGTACTCGGGTGCAACATTCCAGACGCTTTACTAACACTCTCCCGACTTGGAGAGTCAGTGCCTTTAACCTCCTGTTTGGCCCAGTTTGCAATTTCTGCGGAAGATGAACAGGAATAGGGAGAACCAATGACAGACTAGCTGGAGGTGTCTGGACGGGCAAATTTAACTCTCATTTCCCATCAGGAAGAGGAATTAACCAAAGGCTCAGCGTGCCGTGCCGGAACCAGATTAGGGCCTGAAGCCATCCTGCGGTGTTGCGGCCAGCTCACGAGAAATCGAGTTGAAGAAAGGAGCTCAGGGGCACTGTAATTCACAAACCTGCAGAGTTATAAATGACAGCTATCGTCCAAAAATATACTGAAGTAAGGCTGCCAAGAGGACTTGAAAGCGGGGCAGAATTGCAGGAAACCGATTTCAGGAGGTAGACTGGAATTGCATTGAAAGCATAGGAAAAGAGGCAGAACGTCCACAATGATGCACTTGGCCAAAAAGGGCGTATGCGTTTTTTCCTGAATATATTCAGGAAAAAACGCATACGCCCTTTTTGGCCAACCAAGCAAGCTTGCAAAGGAAATCTGCACTACAGTGAAGTCTCACTTCCCCCCGGTCAAAAGGGCCATCTGAAAAAAGTGTAAAATCCAGAAAGGCAGGACAGGCCATGGAGAACTGGGAGCCTTGTTATGCTGATGGGCGGGATGTAAATTGCCAACAGCCACTCGGGAGAAGTGTATGGTGTTTCCTGAAACATCTAAAAAACAAAGCAACAGAGCCTAGGGCACTTCCACTTATGGTCCTATAGCTTAGGGAAATTAAAATCAAAAGACACAGCCACCCCAAAGGTTGGGACGGCTCTGTTTACAAGAACCTGGTTTACGGTACAAGTTCAATATCGCAGAAAGTGAAAAATGGATAAAGAAGTTGTGGTACTTACGTACAATGCAGTATCACTCAGCAAGGAAATCTATGTCATCAGGCCCGTAGCAGCATAATGAGTGGATTCAGGTATGATGATTCTAACTGAAATAAGTCACACAGAAAAAGAAACATCATAAGATATCACTAATACACGGAATGTAACCTTGGCTACACAGGAACTGAATTACAAAACAGAACAGGGTCTCAAATTTAGAAACCCAACTTATGCTTGCTTAAGGGGAAAGGTGAGTTGGGGTGCTGCATAAAACCAGAGATTGAAATGAGCACAGATAAAGTTCCTTAAGCCAAATATGGAATAGACAATAGCTACTCCTTGCTCAACGAAATGGACTCAACACCCCATATTAAATGCCTAAGAGTGTACCTGACTAGGAAGTATCTTAAAACCTATGGATTGCTATGTCTCTGAAAGAGAATCAAGTGTGTGTACAGGGGCATAAACGCAGCAGTGATAGGATTGGAGAGGTTCGGTGAGCAAATGAAGACCCTTTGAAGTCATATTGCATGGTACCCATTCCACGGGTCTCAACTCTCCAGGTTTAAGGTATTCTTCCTTCAGCTAAAACATGCATGTGGAACCCAGAGTATGATCAACCGTGTGATCGGGAGACGTGTTCCAATATGTCTCAGTTTTCGTCCCCTGGTACTCGGGTGCAACATTCCAGACGCTTTACTAACACTCTCCCGACTTGGAGAGTCAGTGCCTTTAACCTCCTGTTTGGCCCAGTTTGCAATTTCTGCGGAAGATGAACAGGAATAGGGAGAACCAATGACAGACTAGCTGGAGGTGTCTGGACGGGCAAATTTAACTCTCATTTCCCACCAGGAAGAGGAATTAACCAAAGGCTCAGTGTGCTGTGCCGGAACCAGATTAGGGCCTGAAGCCATCCTGCGGTGTTGCGGCCAGCTCACGAGAAAGCGAGTTGAAGAAAGGAGCTCAGGGGCACTGTAATTCACAAACCTGCAGAGTTATAAATGACAGCTATCGTCCAAAAATATACTGAAATAAGGCTGCCAAGAGGACATGAAAGCGGGGCCGAATTGCAGGAAACTGATTTCAGGAGGTAGATTGGAATTGCATTTAAAGCATAGGAAAAGAGGCAGAACGTCCACAATGATGCACTTGGCCAAAAAGGGCGTATGCGTTTTTTCCTGAATATATTCAGGAAAAAACGCATACGCCCTTTTTGGCCAACCAAGCAAGCTTGCAAAGGAAATCTGCACTACAATGAAGTCTCACTTCCCCCCGGTCAAAAGGGCCATCTGAAAAAAGTGTAAAATCCAGAAAGGCAGGACAGGCCATGGAGAACTGGGAGCCTTGTTATGCTGATGGGCGGGATGTCAATTGCCAACAGCCACTCGGGAGAAGTGTATGGTGTTTCCTGAAACGTCTAAAAAACAAAGCAACAGAGCCTAGGGCACTTCCACTTATGGTCCTATAGCTTAGGGAAATTAAAATCAAAAGACACAGCCACCCCAAAGGTTGGGACGGCTCTGTTTACAAGAACCTGGTTTACGGTACAAGTTCAATATCGCAGAAAGTGAAAAATGGATAAAGAAGTTGTGGTACTTACGTACAATGCAGTATCACTCAGCAATGAAATCTATGTCATCAGGCCCGTAGCAGCATAATGAGTGGATTCAGGTACGATGATTCTAACTGAAATAAGTCACACAGAAAAAGAAACATCATAAGATATCACTAATACACGGAATGTAACCTTGGCTACACAGGAACTGAATTACAAAACAGAACAGGGTCTCAAATTTAGAAAACCAACTTATGCTTGCTTAAGGGGAAAGGTGAGTTGGGGTGCTGCATAAAACCAGAGATTGAAATGAGCACAGATAAAGTTCCTTAAGCCAAATATGGAATAGACAAGAGCTACTCCTTGCTCAACGAAATGGACTCAACACCCCATATTAAATGCCTAAGAGTGTACCTGACTAGGAAGTATCTTAAAACCTATGGATTGCTATGTGTCTGAAAGAGAATCAAGTGTGTGTACAGGGGCATAAACGCAGCAGTGATAGGATTGGAGAGGTTCGGTGAGCAAATGAAGACCCTTTGAAGTCATATTGCATGGTACCCATTCCACGGGTCTCAACTCTCCAGGTTTAAGGTATTCTTCCTTCAGCTAAAACATGCATGTGGAACCCAGAGTATGATCAACCGTGTGATCGGGAGACGTGTTCCAATATGTCTCAGTTTTCGTCCCCTGGTACTCGGGTGCAACATTCCAGACGCTTTACTAACACTCTCCCGACTTGGAGAGTCAGTGCCTTTAACCTCCTGTTTGGCCCAGTTTGCAATTTCTGCGGAAGATGTACAGGAATAGGCAGAACCAATGACAGACTAGCTGGAGGTGTCTGGACGGGCAAATTTAACTCTCATTTCCCACCAGGAAGAGGAATTAACCAAAGGCTCAGTGTGCCGTGCCAGAACCAGATTAGGGCCTGCAGCCATCCTGCGGTGTTGCGGCCAGCTCACGAGAAAGCGAGTTGAAGAAAGGAGCTCAGGGGCACTGTAATTCACAAACCTGCAGAGTTATAAATGACAGCTATCGTCCAAAATATACTGAAGTAAGGCTGCCAAGAGGACTTGAAAGCGGGGCAGAATTGCAGGAAACCGATTTCAGGAGGTAGACTGGAATTGCATTTAAAGCATAGGAAAAGAGGCAGAACGTCCACAATGATGCACTTGGCCAAAAAGGGCGTATGCGTTTTTTCCTGAATATATTCAGGAAAAAACGCATACGCACTTTTTGGCCAACCAAGCAAGCTTGCAAAGGAAATGTGCACTACAATGAAGTCTCACTTCCCCCCGGTCCAAAGGGCCATCTGAAAAAAGTGTAAAATCCAGAAAGGCAGGACAGGCCATGGAGAACTGGGAGCCTTGTTATGCTGATGGGCGGGATGTAAATTGCCAACAGCCACTCGGGAGAAGTGTATGGTGTTTCCTGAAACATCTAAAAAACAAAGCAACAGAGCCTAGGGCACTTCCACTTATGGTCCTATAGCTTAGGGAAATTAAAATCAAAAAGACACAGCCACCCCAAAGGTTGGGACGGCTCTGTTTACAAGAACCTGGTTTACGGTACAAGTTCAATATCGCAGAAAGTGAAAAATGGATAAAGAAGTTGTGGTACTTACGTACAATGCAGTATCACTCAGAAATGAAATCTATGTCATCAGGCCTGTAGCAGCATAATGAGTGGATTCAGGTATGATGATTCTAACTGAAATAAGTCACACAGGAAAAGAAACATCATAAGATATCACTAATACACGGAATGTAACCTTGGCTACACAGGAACTGAATTACAAAACAGAACAGGGTCTCAAATTTAGAAACCCAACTTATGCTTGCTTAAGGGGAAAGGTGAGTTGGGGTGCTGCATAAAACCAGAGATTGAAATGAGCACAGATAAAGTTCCTTAAGCCAAATATGGAATAGACAAGAGCTACTCCTTGCTCAACGAATTGGACTCAACACCCCATATTAAATGCCTAAGAGTGTACCTGACTAGGAAGTATCTTAAAACCTATGGATTGCTATGTGTCTGAAAGAGAATCAAGTGTGTGTACAGGGGCATAAACGCAGCAGTGATAGGATTGGAGAGGTTCGGTGAGCAAATGAAGACCCTTTGAAGTCATATTGCATGGTACCCATTCCACGGGTCTCAACTCTCCAGGTTTAAGGTATTCTTCCTTCAGCTAAATCATGCATGTGGAACCCAGAGTATGATCAACCGTGTGATCGGGAGACGTGTTCCAATATGTCTCAGTTTTCGTCCCCTGGTACTCGGGTGCAACATTCCAGACGCTTTACTAACACTCTCCCGACTTGGAGAGTCAGTGCCTTTAACCTCCTGTTTGGCCCAGTTTGCAATTTCTGCGGAAGATGAACAGGAATAGGGAGAACCAATGACAGACTAGCTGGAGGTGTCTGGACGGGCAAATTTAACTCTCATTTCCCATCAGGAAGAGGAATTAACCAAAGGCTCAGCGTGCCGTGCCGGAACCAGATTAGGGCCTGAAGCCATCCTGCGGTGTTGCGGCCAGCTCACGAGAAATCGAGTTGAAGAAAGGAGCTCAGGGGCACTGTAATTCACAAACCTGCAGAGTTATAAATGACAGCTATCGTCCAAAAATATACTGAAGTAAGGCTGCCAAGAGGACTTGAAAGCGGGGCAGAATTGCAGGAAACCGATTTCAGGAGGTAGACTGGAATTGCATTGAAAGCATAGGAAAAGAGGCAGAACGTCCACAATGATGCACTTGGCCAAAAAGGGCGTATGCGTTTTTTCCTGAATATATTCAGGAAAAAATGCATACGCCCTTTTTGGCCAACCAAGCAAGCTTGCAAAGGAAATCTGCACTACAGTGAAGTCTCACTTCCCCCCGGTCAAAAGGGCCATCTGAAAAAAGTGTAAAATCCAGAAAGGCAGGACAGGCCATGGAGAACTGGGAGCCTTGTTATGCTGATGGGCGGGATGTAAATTGCCAACAGCCACTCGGGAGAAGTGTATGGTGTTTCCTGAAACATCTAAAAAACAAAGCAACAGAGCCTAGGGCACTTCCACTTATGGTCCTATAGCTTAGGGAAATTAAAATCAAAAGACACAGCCACCCCAAAGGTTGGGACGGCTCTGTTTACAAGAACCTGGTTTACGGTACAAGTTCAATATCGCAGAAAGTGAAAAATGGATAAAGAAGTTGTGGTACTTACGTACAATGCAGTATCACTCAGCAATGAAATCTATGTCATCAGGCCCGTAGCAGCATAATGAGTGGATTCAGGTATGATGATTCTAACTGAAATAAGTCACACAGAAAAAGAAACATCATAAGATATCACTAATACACGGAATGTAACCTTGGCTACACAGGAACTGAATTACAAAACAGAACAGGGTCTCAAATTTAGAAAACCAACTTATGCTTGCTTAAGGGGAAAGGTGAGTTGGGGTGCTGCATAAAACCAGAGATTGAAATGAGCACAGATAAAGTTCCTTAAGCCAAATATGGAATAGACAAGAGCTACTCCTTGCTCAACGAAATGGACTCAACACCCCATATTAAATGCCTAAGAGTGTACCTGACTAGGAAGTATCTTAAAACCTATGGATTGCTATGTGTCTGAAAGAGAATCAAGTGTGTGTACAGGGGCATAAACGCAGCAGTGATAGGATTGGAGAGGTTCGGTGAGCAAATGAAGACCCTTTGAAGTCATATTGCATGGTACCCATTCCACGGGTCTCAACTCTCCAGGTTTAAGGTATTCTTCCTTTAGCTAAAACATGCATGTGGAACCCAGAGTATGATCAACCGTGTGATCGGGAGACGTGTTCCAATATGTCTCAGTTTTCGTCCCCTGGTACTCGGGTGCAACATTCCAGACGCTTTATTAACACTCTCCCGACTTGGAGAGTCAGTGCCTTTAACCTCCTGTTTGGCCCAGTTTGCAATTTCTGCGGAAGATGAACAGGAATAGGGAGAACCAATGAGAGACTAGCTGGAGGTGTCTGGACGGGCAAATTTAACTCTCATTTCCCACCAGGAAGAGGAATTAACCAAAGGCTCAGCGTGCCGTGCCGGAACCAGATTAGGGCCTGAAGCCATCCTGCGGTGTTGCGGCCAGCTCACGAGAAAGCGAGTTGAAGAAAGGAGCTCAGGGGCACTGTAATTCACAAACCTGCAGAGTTATAAATGACAGCTATCGTCCAAAAATATACTGAAGTAAGGCTGCCAAGAGGACGTGAAAGCGGGGCAGAATTGCAGGAAACCGATTTCAGGAGGTAGACTGGAATTGCATTGAAAGCATAGGAAAAGAGGCAGAACGTCCACAATGATGCACTTGGCCAAAAAGGGCGTATGCGTTTTTTCCTGAATATATTCAGGAAAAAACGCATACGCCCTTTTTGGCCAACCAAGCAAGCTTGCAAAGGAAATCTGCACTACAATGAAGTCTCACTTCCCCCCGGTCAAAAGGGCCATCTGAAAAAAGTGTAAAATCCAGAAAGGCAGGACAGGCCATGGAGAACTGGGAGCCTTGTTATGCTGATGGGCGGGATGTAAATTGCCAACAGCCACTCGGGAGAAGTGTATGGTGTTTCCTGAAACATCTAAAAAACAAAGCAACAGAGCCTAGGGCACTTCCACTTATGGTCCTATAGCTTAGGGAAATTAAAATCAAAAATACACAGCCACCCCAAATGTTGGGACGGCTCTGTTTACAAGAACCTGGTTTACGGTACAAGTTCAATATCGCAGAAAGTGAAAAATGGATAAAGAAGTTGTGGTACTTACGTACAATGCAGTATCACTCAGAAATGAAATCTATGTCATCAGGCCTGTAGCAGCATAATGAGTGGATTCAGGTATGATGATTCTAACTGAAATAAGTCACACAGGAAAAGAAACATCATAAGATATCACTAATACACGGAATGTAACCTTGGCTACACAGGAACTGAATTACAAAACAGAACAGGGTCTCAAATTTAGAAAACCAACTTATGCTTGCTTAAGGGGAAAGGTGAGTTGGGGTGCTGCATAAAACCAGAGATTGAAATGAGCACAGATAAAGTTCCTTAAGCCAAATATGGAATAGACAAGAGCTACTCCTTGCTCAACGAAATGGACTCAACACCCCATATTAAATGCCTAAGAGTGTACCTGACTAGGAACTATCTTAAAACCTATGGATTGCTATGTCTCCGAAAGAGAATCAAGCATGTGTACAGGGGCATAAACGCAGCAGTGATAGGATTGGAGAGGTTCGGTGAGCAAATGAAGACCCTTTGAAGTCATATTGCATGGTACCCATTCCACGGGTCTCAACTCTCCAGGTTTAAGGTATTCTTCCTTCAGCTAAAACATGCATGTGGAACCCTGAGTATGATCAACCGTGTGATCGGGAGACGTGTTCAAGTATGTCTCAGTTTTCGTCCCCAGGTACTCGGGTGCAACATTCCAGACGCTTTACTAAAACTCTCCCGACTTGGAGAGTCAGTGCCTTTAACCTCCTGTTTGGCCCAGTTTGCAATTTCTGCGGAAGATGAACAGGAATAGGGAGAACCAATGAGAGACTAGCTGGAGGTGTCTGGACGGGCAAATTTAACTCTCATTTCCCACCAGGAAGAGGAATTAACCAAAGGCTCAGCGTGACGTGCCGGAACCACATTAGGGCCTGAAGCAATCCTGCGGTGTTGCGGCCAGCTCACGAGAAAGCGACTTGAAGAAAGGAGCTCAGGGGCACTGTAATTCACAAACCTGCAGAGTTATAAATGACAGCTATCGTCCAAAAATATACTGAAGTAAGGCTGCCAAGAGGACTTGAAAGCGGGGCAGAATTGCAGGAAACCGATTTCAGGAGGTAGACTGGAATTGCATTTAAAGCATAGGAAAAGAGGCAGAACGTCCACAATGATGCACTTGGCCAAAAAGGGCGTATGCGTTTTTTCCTGAATATATTCAGGAAAAAACGCATACGCCCTTTTTGGCCAACCAAGCAAGCTTTCAAAGGAAATGTGCACTACAATGAAGTCTCACTTCCCCCCGGTCAAAAGGGCCATCTGAAAAAAGTGTAAAATCCAGAAACACAGGATAGGCCATGGAGAACTGGGAGCCTTGTTATGCTGATGGGCGGGATGTAAATTGCCAACAGCCACTCGAGAGAAGTGTATGGTGTTTCCTGAAACATCTAAAAAACAAAGCAACAGAGCCTAGGGCACTTCCACTTATGGTCCTATAGCTTAGGGAAATTAAAATCAAAAAGACACAGCCACCCCAAAGGTTGGGACGGCTCTGTTTACAAGAACCTGGTTTACGGTACAAGTTCAATATCGCAGAAAGTGAAAAATGGATAAAGAAGTTGTGGTACTTACGTACAATGCAGTATCACTCAGCAATGAAATCTATGTCATCAGGCCCGTAGCAGCATAGTGAGTGGATTCAGGTATGATGATTCTAACTGAAATAAGTCACACAGAAAAAGAAACATCATAAGATATCACTAATACACGGAATGAAAACTTGGCTACACAGGAACAGAATTGCAAAACAGAAGAGGGTCTCAAATTTAGAAACCCAACTTATGCTTGCTTAAGGGGAAAGGTGAGTTGGGGTGCTGCATAAAACCAGAGATTGAAATGTGCACAGATAAATTTCCTTAAGCCAAGTATGGAATAGACAAGAGGTACTCCTTGCTCAAGGAAATGGACTCAACACCCCATATTAAACGCCTGAGAATGTACCTGACTAGGAAGTATCTTAAAACCTATGGATTGCTATGTCTCTGAAAGAGAATCAAGCGTGTGTACAGGGGCATAAACGCAGCAGTGATAGGATTGGAGAGGTTCGGTGAGCAAATGAAGACCCTTTGAAGTCATATTGCATGGTACCCATTCCACGGGTCTCAACTCTCCAGGTTTAAGGTATTCTTCCTTCAGCTAAAACATGCATGTGGAACCCAGAGTATGATCAACCGTGTGATCGGGAGACGTGTTCCAATATGTCTCAGTTTTCGTCCCCTGGTACTCGGGTGCAACATTCCAGACGCTTTACTAACACTCTCCCGACTTGGAGAGTCAGTGCCTTTAACCTCCTGTTTGGCCCAGTTTGCAATTTCTGCGGAAGATGAACAGGAATAGGGAGAACCAATGACAGACTAGCTGGAGGTGTCTGGACGGGCAAATTTAACTCTCATTTCCCACCAGGAAGAGGAATTAACCAAAGGCTCAGCGTGCCGTGCCGGAACCAGATTAGGGCCTGAAGCCATCCTGCGGTGTTGCGGCCAGCTCACGAGAAAGCGAGTTGAAGAAAGGAGCTCAGGGGCACTGTAATTCACAAACCTGCAGAGTTATAAATGACAGCTATCGTCCAAAAATATACTGAAGTAAGGCTGCCAAGAGGACTTGAAAGCGGGGCAGAATTGCAGGAAACCGATTTCAGGAGGTAGACTGGAATTGCATTTAAAGCATAGGAAAAGAGGCAGAACGTCCACAATGATGCACTTGGCCAAAAAGGGCGTATGCGTTTTTTCCTGAATATATTCAGGAAAAAACGCATACGCCCTTTTTGGCCAACCAAGCAAGCTTGCAAAGGAAATCTGCACTACAATGAAGTCTCACTTCCCCCCGGTCAAAAGGGCCATCTGAAAAAAGTGTAAAATCCAGAAAGGCAGGACAGGCCATGGAGAACTGGGAGCCTTGTTATGCTGATGGGCGGGATGTAAATTGCCAACAGCCACTCGGGAGAAGTGTATGGTGTTTCCTGAAACATCTAAAAAACAAAGCAACAGAGCCTAGGGCACTTCCACTTATGGTCCTATAGCTTAGGGAAATTAAAATCAAAAGACACAGCCACCCCAAAGGTTGGGACGGCTCTGTTTACAAGAACCTGGTTTACGGTACAAGTTCAATATCGCAGAAAGTGAAAAATGGATAAAGAAGTTGTGGTACTTACGTACAATGCAGTATCACTCAGCAATGAAATCTATGTCATCAGGCCCGTAGCAGCATAATGAGTGGATTCAGGTATGATGATTCTAACTGAAATAAGTCACACAGGAAAAGAAACATCATAAGATATCACTAATACACGGAATGTAACCTTGGCTACACAGGAACTGAATTACAAAACAGAACAGGGTCTCAAATTTAGAAAACCAACTTATGCTTGCTTAAGGGGAAAGGTGAGTTGGGGTGCTGCATAAAACCAGAGATTGAAATGAGCACAGATAAAGTTCCTTAAGCCAAATATGGAATAGACAAGAGCTACTCCTTGCTCAACGAAATGGACTCAACACCCCATATTAAATGCCTAAGAGTGTACCTGACTAGGAAGTATCTTAAAACCTATGGATTGCTATGTGTCTGAAAGAGAATCAAGCGTGTGTACAGGGGCATAAACGCAGCAGTGATAGGATTGGAGAGGTTCGGTGAGCAAATGAAGACCCTTTGAAGTCATATTGCATGGTACCCATTCCACGGGTCTCAACTCTCCAGGTTTAAGGTATTCTTCCTTCAGCTAAAACATGCATGTGGAACCCAGAGTATGATCAACCGTGTGATCGGGAGACGTGTTCCAATACGTCTCAGTTTTCGTCCCCTGGTACTCGGGTGCAACATTCCAGACGCTTTACTAACACTCTCCCGACTTGGAGAGTCAGTGCCTTTAACCTCCTGTTTGGCCCAGTTTGCAATTTCTGCGGAAGATGAACAGGAATAGGGAGAACCAATGACAGACTAGCTGGAGGTGTCTGGACGGGCAAATTTAACTCTCATTTCCCACCAGGAAGAGGAATTAACCAAAGGCTCAGCGTGCCGTGCCGGAACCAGATTAGGGCCTGAAGCCATCCTGCGGTGTTGCGGCCAGCTCACGAGAAAGCGAGTTGAAGAAAGGAGCTCAGGGGCACTGTAATTCACAAACCTGCAGAGTTATAAATGACAGCTATCGTCCAAAAATATACTGAAGTAAGGCTGCCAAGAGGACTTGAAAGCGGGGCAGAATTGCAGGAAACCGATTTCAGGAGGTAGACTGGAATTGCATTTAAAGCATAGGAAAAGAGGCAGAACGTCCACAATGATGCACTTGGCCAAAAAGGGCGTATGCGTTTTTTCCTGAATATATTCAGGAAAAAACGCATACGCCCTTTTTGGCCAACCAAGCAAGCTTGCAAAGGAAATCTGCACTACAATGAAGTCTCACTTCCCCCCGGTCAAAAGGGCCATCTGAAAAAAGTGTAAAATCCAGAAAGGCAGGACAGGCCATGGAGAACTGGGAGCCTTGTTATGCTGATGGGCGGGATGTAAATTGCCAACAGCCACTCGGGAGAAGTGTATGGTGTTTCCTGAAACATCTAAAAAACAAAGCAACAGAGCCTAGGGCACTTCCACTTATGGTCCTATAGCTTAGGGAAATTAAAATCAAAAAGACACAGCCACCCCAAAGGTTGGGACGGCTCTGTTTACAAGAACCTGGTTTACGGTACAAGTTCAATATCGCAGAAAGTGAAAAATGGATAAAGAAGTTGTGGTACTTACGTACAATGCAGTATCACTCAGAAATGAAATCTATGTCATCAGGCCCGTAGCAGCATAATGAGTGGATTCAGGTATGATGATTCTAACTGAAATAAGTCACACAGGAAAAGAAACATCATAAGATATCACTAATACACGGAATGTAAACTTGGCTACACAGGAACTGAATTACAAAACAGAACAGGGTCTCAAATTTAGAAACCCAACTTATGCTTGCTTAAGGGGAAAGGTGAGTTGGGGTGCTGCATAAAACCAGAGATTGAAATGAGCACAGATAAAGTTCCTTAAGCCAAATATGGAATAGAAAAGAGCTACTCCTTGCTCAACGAAATGGACTCAACACCCCATATTAAATGCCTAAGAGTGTACCTGACTAGGAAGTATCTTAAAACCTATGGATTGCTATGTGTCTGAAAGAGAATCAAGCGTGTGTACAGGGGCATAAACGCAGCAGTGATAGGATTGGAGAGGTTCGGTGAGCAAATGAAGACCCTTTGAAGTCATATTGCATGGTACCCATTCCACGGGTCTCAACCCTCCAGGTTTAAGGTATTCTTCCTTCAGCTAAAACATGCATGTGGAACCCAGAGTATGATCAACCGTGTGATCGGGAGACGTGTTCCAATATGTCTCAGTTTTCGTCCCCTGGTACTCGGGTGCAACATTCCAGACGCTTTACTAACACTCTCCGGACTTGGAGAGTCAGTGCCTTTAACCTCCTGTTTGGCCCAGTTTGCAATTTCTGCGGAAGATGAACAGGAATAGGGAGAACCAATGACAGACTAGCTGGAGGTGTCTGGACGGGCAAATTTAACTCTCATTTCCCACCAGGAAGAGGAATTAACCAAAGGCTCAGCGTGCCGTGCCGGAACCAGATTAGGGCCTGAAGCCATCCTGCGGTGTTGCGGCCAGCTCACGAGAAAGCGAGTTGAAGAAAGGAGCTCAGGGGCACTGTAATTCACAAACCTGCAGAGTTATAAATGACAGCTATCGTCCAAAAATATACTGAAGTAAGGCTGCCAAGAGGACTTGAAAGCGGGGCAGAATTGCAGGAAACCGATTTCAGGAGGTAGACTGGAATTGCATTTAAAGCATAGGAAAAGAGGCAGAACGTCCACAATGATGCACTTGGCCAAAAAGGGCGTATGCGTTTTTTCCTGAATATATTCAGGAAAAAACGCATACGCCCTTTTTGGCCAACCAAGCAAGCTTGCAAAGGAAATCTGCACTACAATGAAGTCTCACTTCCCCCCGGTCAAAAGGGCCATCTGAAAAAAGTGTAAAATCCAGAAAGGCAGGACAGGCCATGGAGAACTGGGAGCCTTGTTATGCTGATGGGCGGGATGTAAATTGCCAACAGCCACTCGGGAGAAGTGTATGGTGTTTCCTGAAACATCTAAAAAACAAAGCAACAGAGCCTAGGGCACTTCCACTTATGGTCCTATAGCTTAGGGAAATTAAAATCAAAAGACACAGCCACCCCAAAGGTTGGGACGGCTCTGTTTACAAGAACCTGGTTTACGGTACAAGTTCAATATCGCAGAAAGTGAAAAATGGATAAAGAAGTTGTGGTACTTACGTACAATGCAGTATCACTCAGCAATGAAATCTATGTCATCAGGCCCGTAGCAGCATAATGAGTGGATTCAGGTATGATGATTCTAACTGAAATAAGTCACACAGGAAAAGAAACATCATAAGATATCACTAATACACGGAATGTAACCTTGGCTACACAGGAACTGAATTACAAAACAGAACAGGGTCTCAAATTTAGAAACCCAACTTATGCTTGCTTAAGGGGAAAGGTGAGTTGGGGTGCTGCATAAAACCAGAGATTGAAATGAGCACAGATAAAGTTCCTTAAGCCAAATATGGAATAGACAAGAGCTACTCCTTGCTCAACGAAATGGACTCAACACCCCATATTAAATGCCTAAGAGTGTACCTGACTAGGAAGTATCTTAAAACCTATGGATTGCTATGTGTCTGAAAGAGAATCAAGCGTGTGTACAGGGGCATAAACGCAGCAGTGATAGGATTGGAGAGGTTCGGTGAGCAAATGAAGACCCTTTGAAGTCATATTGCATGGTACCCATTCCACGGGTCTCAACTCTCCAGGTTTAAGGTATTCTTCCTTCAGCTAAAACATGCATGTGGAACCCAGAGTATGATCAACCGTGTGATCGGGAGACGTGTTCCAATATGTGTCAGTTTTCGTCCCCTGGTACTCGGGTGCAACATTCCAGACGCTTTACTAACACTCTCCCGACTTGGAGAGTCAGTGCCTTTAAGCTCCTGTTTGGCCCAGTTTGCAATTTCTGCAGAAGATGAACAGGAATAGGGAGAACCAATGACAGACTAGCTGGAGGTGTCTGGACGGGCAAATTTAACTCTCATTTCCCACCAGGAAGAGGAATTAACCAAAGGCTCAGCGTGCCGTGCCGGAACCAGATTAGGGCCTGAAGCCATCCTGCGGTGTTGCGGCCAGCTCACGAGAAAGCGACTTGAAGAAAGGAGCTCAGGGGCACTGTAATTCACAAACCTGCAGAGTTATAAATGACAGCTATCGTCCAAAAATATACTGAAGTAAGGCTGCCAAGAGGACTTGAAAGCGGGGCAGAATTGCAGGAAACCGATTTCAGGAGGTAGACTGGAATTGCATTTAAAGCATAGGAAAAGAGGCAGAACGTCCACAATGATGCACTTGGCCAAAAAGGGCGTATGCGTTTTTTCCTGAATATATTCAGGAAAAAACGCATACGCCCTTTTTGGCCAACCAAGCAAGCTTGCAAAGGAAATCTGCACTACAATGAAGTCTCACTTCCCCCCGGTCAAAAGGGCCATCTGAAAAAGTGTAAAATCCAGAAAGGCAGGACAGGCCATGGAGAACTGGGAGCCTTGTTATGCTGATGGGCGGGATGTAAATTGCCAACAGCCACTCGGGAGAAGTGTATGGTGTTTCCTGAAACATCTAAAAAACAAAGCAACAGAGCCTAGGGCACTTCCACTTATGGTCCTATAGCTTAGGGAAATTAAAATCAAAAAGACACAGCCACCCCAAAGGTTGGGACGGCTCTGTTTACAAGAACCTGGTTTACGGTACAAGTTCAATATCGCAGAAAGTGAAAAATGGATAAAGAAGTTGTGGTACTTACGTACAATGCAGTATCACTCAGAAATGAAATCTATGTCATCAGGCCTGTAGCAGCATAATGAGTGGATTCAGGTATGATGATTCTAACTGAAATAAGTCACACAGGAAAAGAAACATCATAAGATATCACTAATACACGGAATGTAAACTTGGCTACACAGGAACTGAATTACAAAACAGAACAGGGTCTCAAATTTAGAAAACCAACTTATGCTTGCTTAAGGGGAAAGGTGAGTTGGGGTGCTGCATAAAACCAGAGATTGAAATGAGCACAGATAAAGTTCCTTAAGCCAAATATGGAATAGACAAGAGCTACTCCTTGCTCAACGAAATGGACTCAACACCCCATATTAAATGCCTAAGAGTGTACCTGACTAGGAAGTATCTTAAAACCTATGGATTGCTATGTCTCTGAAAGAGAATCAAGTGTGTGTACAGGGGCATAAACACAGCAGTGATAGGATTGGAGAGGTTCAGTGAGCAAATGAAGACCCTTTGAAGTCATATTGCATGGTACCCATTCCACGGGTCTCAACTCTCCAAGTTTAAGGTATTCTTCCTTCAGCTAAAACATGCATGTGGAACCCAGAGTATGATCAACCGTGTGATCGGGAGACGTGTTCCAATATGTCTCAGTTTTCGTCCCCTGGTACTCGGGTGCAACATTCCAGACGCTTTACTAACACTCTCCCGACTTGGAGAGTCAGTGCCTTTAACCTCCTGTTTGGCCCAGTTTGCAATTTCTGCGGAAGATGAACAGGAATAGGGAGAACCAATGACAGACTAGCTGGAGGTGTCTGGACGGGCAAATTTAACTCTCATTTCCCACCAGGAAGAGGAATTAACCAAAGGCTCAGCGTGCCGTGCCGGAACCAGATTAGGGCCTGAAGCCATCCTGCGGTGTTGCGGCCAGCTCACGAGAAAGCGAGTTGAAGAAAGGAGCTCAGGGGCACTGTAATTCACAAACCTGCAGAGTTATAAATGACAGCTATCGTCCAAAAATATACTGAAGTAAGGCTGCCAAGAGGACTTGAAAGCGGGGCAGAATTGCAGGAAACCGATTTCAGGAGGTAGACTGGAATTGCATTTAAAGCATAGGAAAAGAGGCAGAACGTCCACAATGATGCACTTGGCCAAAAAGGGCGTATGCGTTTTTTCCTGAATATATTCAGGAAAAAACGCATACGCCCTTTTTGGCCAACCAAGCAAGCTTGCAAAGGAAATCTGCACTACAATGAAGTCTCACTTCCCCCCGGTCCAAAGGGCCATCTGAAAAAAGTGTAAAATCCAGAAAGGCAGGACAGGCCATGGAGAACTGGGAGCCTTGTTACGCTGATGGGCGGGATGTAAATTGCCAACAGCCACTCGGAAGAAGTGTATGGTGTTTCCTGAAACATCTAAAAAACAAAGCAACAGAGCCTAGGGCACTTCCACTTATGGTCCTATAGCTTAGGGAAATTAAAATCAAAAGACACAGCCACCCCAAAGGTTGGGACGGCTCTGTTTACAAGAACCTGGTTTACGGTACAAGTTCAATATCGCAGAAAGTGAAAAATGGATAAAGAAGTTGTGGTACTTACGTACAATGCAATATCACTCAGCAATGAAATCTATGTCATCAGCCCCGTAGCAGCATAATGAGTGGATTCAGGTATGATGATTCTAACTGAAATAAGTCACACAGGAAAAGAAACATCATAAGATATCACTAATACACGGAATGTAACCTTGGCTACACAGGAACTGAATTACAAAACAGAACAGGGTCTCAAATTTAGAAACCCAACTTATGCTTGCTTAAGGGGAAAGGTGAGTTGGGGTGCTGCATAAAACCAGAGATTGAAATGAGCACAGATAAAGTTCCTTAAGCCAAATATGGAATATACAAGAGCTACTCCTTGCTCAACGAATTGGACTCAACACCCCATATTAAATGCCTAAGAGTGTACCTGACTAGGAAGTATCTTAAAACCTATGGATTGCTATGTGTCTGAAAGAGAATCAAGTGTGTGTACAGGGGCATAAACGCAGCAGTGATAGGATTGGAGAGGTTCGGTGAGCAAATGAAGACCCTTTGAAGTCATATTGCATGGTACCCATTCCACGGGTCTCAACTCTCCAGGTTTAAGGTATTCTTCCTTCAGCTAAAACATGCATGTGGAACCCAGAGTATGATCAACCGTGTGATCGGGAGACGTGTTCCAATATGTCTCAGTTTTCGTCCCCTGGTACTCGGGTGCAACATTCCAGACGCTTTACTAACACTCTCCCGACTTGGAGAGTCAGTGCCTTTAACCTCCTGTTTGGCCCAGTTTGCAATTTCTGCGGAAGATGAACAGGAATAGGGAGAACCAATGACAGACTAGCTGGAGGTGTCTGGACGGGCAAATTTAACTCTCATTTCCCATCAGGAAGAGGAATTAACCAAAGGCTCAGCGTGCCGTGCCGGAACCAGATTAGGGCCTGAAGCCATCCTGCGGTGTTGCGGCCAGCTCACGAGAAATCGAGTTGAAGAAAGGAGCTCAGGGGCACTGTAATTCACAAACCTGCAGAGTTATAAATGACAGCTATCGTCCAAAAATATACTGAAGTAAGGCTGCCAAGAGGACTTGAAAGCGGGGCAGAATTGCAGGAAACCGATTTCAGGAGGTAGACTGGAATTGCATTGAAAGCATAGGAAAAGAGGCAGAACGTCCACAATGATGCACTTGGCCAAAAAGGGCGTATGCGTTTTTTCCTGAATATATTCAGGAAAAAACGCATACGCCCTTTTTGGCCAACCAAGCAAGCTTGCAAAGGAAATCTGCACTACAGTGAAGTCTCACTTCCCCCCGGTCAAAAGGGCCATCTGAAAAAAGTGTAAAATCCAGAAAGGCAGGACAGGCCATGGAGAACTGGGAGCCTTGTTATGCTGATGGGCGGGATGTAAATTGCCAACAGCCACTCGGGAGAAGTGTATGGTGTTTCCTGAAACATCTAAAAAACAAAGCAACAGAGCCTAGGGCACTTCCACTTATGGTCCTATAGCTTAGGGAAATTAAAATCAAAAGACACAGCCACCCCAAAGGTTGGGACGGCTCTGTTTACAAGAACCTGGTTTACGGTACAAGTTCAATATCGCAGAAAGTGAAAAATGGATAAAGAAGTTGTGGTACTTACGTACAATGCAGTATCACTCAGCAAGGAAATCTATGTCATCAGGCCCGTAGCAGCATAATGAGTGGATTCAGGTATGATGATTCTAACTGAAATAAGTCACACAGAAAAAGAAACATCATAAGATATCACTAATACACGGAATGTAACCTTGGCTACACAGGAACTGAATTACAAAACAGAACAGGGTCTCAAATTTAGAAACCCAACTTATGCTTGCTTAAGGGGAAAGGTGAGTTGGGGTGCTGCATAAAACCAGAGATTGAAATGAGCACAGATAAAGTTCCTTAAGCCAAATATGGAATAGACAATAGCTACTCCTTGCTCAACGAAATGGACTCAACACCCCATATTAAATGCCTAAGAGTGTACCTGACTAGGAAGTATCTTAAAACCTATGGATTGCTATGTCTCTGAAAGAGAATCAAGTGTGTGTACAGGGGCATAAACGCAGCAGTGATAGGATTGGAGAGGTTCGGTGAGCAAATGAAGACCCTTTGAAGTCATATTGCATGGTACCCATTCCACGGGTCTCAACTCTCCAGGTTTAAGGTATTCTTCCTTCAGCTAAAACATGCATGTGGAACCCAGAGTATGATCAACCGTGTGATCGGGAGACGTGTTCCAATATGTCTCAGTTTTCGTCCCCTGGTACTCGGGTGCAACATTCCAGACGCTTTACTAACACTCTCCCGACTTGGAGAGTCAGTGCCTTTAACCTCCTGTTTGGCCCAGTTTGCAATTTCTGCGGAAGATGAACAGGAATAGGGAGAACCAATGACAGACTAGCTGGAGGTGTCTGGACGGGCAAATTTAACTCTCATTTCCCACCAGGAAGAGGAATTAACCAAAGGCTCAGTGTGCTGTGCCGGAACCAGATTAGGGCCTGAAGCCATCCTGCGGTGTTGCGGCCAGCTCACGAGAAAGCGAGTTGAAGAAAGGAGCTCAGGGGCACTGTAATTCACAAACCTGCAGAGTTATAAATGACAGCTATCGTCCAAAAATATACTGAAATAAGGCTGCCAAGAGGACATGAAAGCGGGGCCGAATTGCAGGAAACTGATTTCAGGAGGTAGATTGGAATTGCATTTAAAGCATAGGAAAAGAGGCAGAACGTCCACAATGATGCACTTGGCCAAAAAGGGCGTATGCGTTTTTTCCTGAATATATTCAGGAAAAAACGCATACGCCCTTTTTGGCCAACCAAGCAAGCTTGCAAAGGAAATCTGCACTACAATGAAGTCTCACTTCCCCCCGGTCAAAAGGGCCATCTGAAAAAAGTGTAAAATCCAGAAAGGCAGGACAGGCCATGGAGAACTGGGAGCCTTGTTATGCTGATGGGCGGGATGTCAATTGCCAACAGCCACTCGGGAGAAGTGTATGGTGTTTCCTGAAACGTCTAAAAAACAAAGCAACAGAGCCTAGGGCACTTCCACTTATGGTCCTATAGCTTAGGGAAATTAAAATCAAAAGACACAGCCACCCCAAAGGTTGGGACGGCTCTGTTTACAAGAACCTGGTTTACGGTACAAGTTCAATATCGCAGAAAGTGAAAAATGGATAAAGAAGTTGTGGTACTTACGTACAATGCAGTATCACTCAGCAATGAAATCTATGTCATCAGGCCCGTAGCAGCATAATGAGTGGATTCAGGTACGATGATTCTAACTGAAATAAGTCACACAGAAAAAGAAACATCATAAGATATCACTAATACACGGAATGTAACCTTGGCTACACAGGAACTGAATTACAAAACAGAACAGGGTCTCAAATTTAGAAAACCAACTTATGCTTGCTTAAGGGGAAAGGTGAGTTGGGGTGCTGCATAAAACCAGAGATTGAAATGAGCACAGATAAAGTTCCTTAAGCCAAATATGGAATAGACAAGAGCTACTCCTTGCTCAACGAAATGGACTCAACACCCCATATTAAATGCCTAAGAGTGTACCTGACTAGGAAGTATCTTAAAACCTATGGATTGCTATGTGTCTGAAAGAGAATCAAGTGTGTGTACAGGGGCATAAACGCAGCAGTGATAGGATTGGAGAGGTTCGGTGAGCAAATGAAGACCCTTTGAAGTCATATTGCATGGTACCCATTCCACGGGTCTCAACTCTCCAGGTTTAAGGTATTCTTCCTTCAGCTAAAACATGCATGTGGAACCCAGAGTATGATCAACCGTGTGATCGGGAGACGTGTTCCAATATGTCTCAGTTTTCGTCCCCTGGTACTCGGGTGCAACATTCCAGACGCTTTACTAACACTCTCCCGACTTGGAGAGTCAGTGCCTTTAACCTCCTGTTTGGCCCAGTTTGCAATTTCTGCGGAAGATGTACAGGAATAGGCAGAACCAATGACAGACTAGCTGGAGGTGTCTGGACGGGCAAATTTAACTCTCATTTCCCACCAGGAAGAGGAATTAACCAAAGGCTCAGTGTGCCGTGCCAGAACCAGATTAGGGCCTGCAGCCATCCTGCGGTGTTGCGGCCAGCTCACGAGAAAGCGAGTTGAAGAAAGGAGCTCAGGGGCACTGTAATTCACAAACCTGCAGAGTTATAAATGACAGCTATCGTCCAAAATATACTGAAGTAAGGCTGCCAAGAGGACTTGAAAGCGGGGCAGAATTGCAGGAAACCGATTTCAGGAGGTAGACTGGAATTGCATTTAAAGCATAGGAAAAGAGGCAGAACGTCCACAATGATGCACTTGGCCAAAAAGGGCGTATGCGTTTTTTCCTGAATATATTCAGGAAAAAACGCATACGCACTTTTTGGCCAACCAAGCAAGCTTGCAAAGGAAATGTGCACTACAATGAAGTCTCACTTCCCCCCGGTCCAAAGGGCCATCTGAAAAAAGTGTAAAATCCAGAAAGGCAGGACAGGCCATGGAGAACTGGGAGCCTTGTTATGCTGATGGGCGGGATGTAAATTGCCAACAGCCACTCGGGAGAAGTGTATGGTGTTTCCTGAAACATCTAAAAAACAAAGCAACAGAGCCTAGGGCACTTCCACTTATGGTCCTATAGCTTAGGGAAATTAAAATCAAAAAGACACAGCCACCCCAAAGGTTGGGACGGCTCTGTTTACAAGAACCTGGTTTACGGTACAAGTTCAATATCGCAGAAAGTGAAAAATGGATAAAGAAGTTGTGGTACTTACGTACAATGCAGTATCACTCAGAAATGAAATCTATGTCATCAGGCCTGTAGCAGCATAATGAGTGGATTCAGGTATGATGATTCTAACTGAAATAAGTCACACAGGAAAAGAAACATCATAAGATATCACTAATACACGGAATGTAACCTTGGCTACACAGGAACTGAATTACAAAACAGAACAGGGTCTCAAATTTAGAAACCCAACTTATGCTTGCTTAAGGGGAAAGGTGAGTTGGGGTGCTGCATAAAACCAGAGATTGAAATGAGCACAGATAAAGTTCCTTAAGCCAAATATGGAATAGACAAGAGCTACTCCTTGCTCAACGAATTGGACTCAACACCCCATATTAAATGCCTAAGAGTGTACCTGACTAGGAAGTATCTTAAAACCTATGGATTGCTATGTGTCTGAAAGAGAATCAAGTGTGTGTACAGGGGCATAAACGCAGCAGTGATAGGATTGGAGAGGTTCGGTGAGCAAATGAAGACCCTTTGAAGTCATATTGCATGGTACCCATTCCACGGGTCTCAACTCTCCAGGTTTAAGGTATTCTTCCTTCAGCTAAATCATGCATGTGGAACCCAGAGTATGATCAACCGTGTGATCGGGAGACGTGTTCCAATATGTCTCAGTTTTCGTCCCCTGGTACTCGGGTGCAACATTCCAGACGCTTTACTAACACTCTCCCGACTTGGAGAGTCAGTGCCTTTAACCTCCTGTTTGGCCCAGTTTGCAATTTCTGCGGAAGATGAACAGGAATAGGGAGAACCAATGACAGACTAGCTGGAGGTGTCTGGACGGGCAAATTTAACTCTCATTTCCCATCAGGAAGAGGAATTAACCAAAGGCTCAGCGTGCCGTGCCGGAACCAGATTAGGGCCTGAAGCCATCCTGCGGTGTTGCGGCCAGCTCACGAGAAATCGAGTTGAAGAAAGGAGCTCAGGGGCACTGTAATTCACAAACCTGCAGAGTTATAAATGACAGCTATCGTCCAAAAATATACTGAAGTAAGGCTGCCAAGAGGACTTGAAAGCGGGGCAGAATTGCAGGAAACCGATTTCAGGAGGTAGACTGGAATTGCATTGAAAGCATAGGAAAAGAGGCAGAACGTCCACAATGATGCACTTGGCCAAAAAGGGCGTATGCGTTTTTTCCTGAATATATTCAGGAAAAAATGCATACGCCCTTTTTGGCCAACCAAGCAAGCTTGCAAAGGAAATCTGCACTACAGTGAAGTCTCACTTCCCCCCGGTCAAAAGGGCCATCTGAAAAAAGTGTAAAATCCAGAAAGGCAGGACAGGCCATGGAGAACTGGGAGCCTTGTTATGCTGATGGGCGGGATGTAAATTGCCAACAGCCACTCGGGAGAAGTGTATGGTGTTTCCTGAAACATCTAAAAAACAAAGCAACAGAGCCTAGGGCACTTCCACTTATGGTCCTATAGCTTAGGGAAATTAAAATCAAAAGACACAGCCACCCCAAAGGTTGGGACGGCTCTGTTTACAAGAACCTGGTTTACGGTACAAGTTCAATATCGCAGAAAGTGAAAAATGGATAAAGAAGTTGTGGTACTTACGTACAATGCAGTATCACTCAGCAATGAAATCTATGTCATCAGGCCCGTAGCAGCATAATGAGTGGATTCAGGTATGATGATTCTAACTGAAATAAGTCACACAGAAAAAGAAACATCATAAGATATCACTAATACACGGAATGTAACCTTGGCTACACAGGAACTGAATTACAAAACAGAACAGGGTCTCAAATTTAGAAAACCAACTTATGCTTGCTTAAGGGGAAAGGTGAGTTGGGGTGCTGCATAAAACCAGAGATTGAAATGAGCACAGATAAAGTTCCTTAAGCCAAATATGGAATAGACAAGAGCTACTCCTTGCTCAACGAAATGGACTCAACACCCCATATTAAATGCCTAAGAGTGTACCTGACTAGGAAGTATCTTAAAACCTATGGATTGCTATGTGTCTGAAAGAGAATCAAGTGTGTGTACAGGGGCATAAACGCAGCAGTGATAGGATTGGAGAGGTTCGGTGAGCAAATGAAGACCCTTTGAAGTCATATTGCATGGTACCCATTCCACGGGTCTCAACTCTCCAGGTTTAAGGTATTCTTCCTTTAGCTAAAACATGCATGTGGAACCCAGAGTATGATCAACCGTGTGATCGGGAGACGTGTTCCAATATGTCTCAGTTTTCGTCCCCTGGTACTCGGGTGCAACATTCCAGACGCTTTATTAACACTCTCCCGACTTGGAGAGTCAGTGCCTTTAACCTCCTGTTTGGCCCAGTTTGCAATTTCTGCGGAAGATGAACAGGAATAGGGAGAACCAATGAGAGACTAGCTGGAGGTGTCTGGACGGGCAAATTTAACTCTCATTTCCCACCAGGAAGAGGAATTAACCAAAGGCTCAGCGTGCCGTGCCGGAACCAGATTAGGGCCTGAAGCCATCCTGCGGTGTTGCGGCCAGCTCACGAGAAAGCGAGTTGAAGAAAGGAGCTCAGGGGCACTGTAATTCACAAACCTGCAGAGTTATAAATGACAGCTATCGTCCAAAAATATACTGAAGTAAGGCTGCCAAGAGGACGTGAAAGCGGGGCAGAATTGCAGGAAACCGATTTCAGGAGGTAGACTGGAATTGCATTGAAAGCATAGGAAAAGAGGCAGAACGTCCACAATGATGCACTTGGCCAAAAAGGGCGTATGCGTTTTTTCCTGAATATATTCAGGAAAAAACGCATACGCCCTTTTTGGCCAACCAAGCAAGCTTGCAAAGGAAATCTGCACTACAATGAAGTCTCACTTCCCCCCGGTCAAAAGGGCCATCTGAAAAAAGTGTAAAATCCAGAAAGGCAGGACAGGCCATGGAGAACTGGGAGCCTTGTTATGCTGATGGGCGGGATGTAAATTGCCAACAGCCACTCGGGAGAAGTGTATGGTGTTTCCTGAAACATCTAAAAAACAAAGCAACAGAGCCTAGGGCACTTCCACTTATGGTCCTATAGCTTAGGGAAATTAAAATCAAAAATACACAGCCACCCCAAATGTTGGGACGGCTCTGTTTACAAGAACCTGGTTTACGGTACAAGTTCAATATCGCAGAAAGTGAAAAATGGATAAAGAAGTTGTGGTACTTACGTACAATGCAGTATCACTCAGAAATGAAATCTATGTCATCAGGCCTGTAGCAGCATAATGAGTGGATTCAGGTATGATGATTCTAACTGAAATAAGTCACACAGGAAAAGAAACATCATAAGATATCACTAATACACGGAATGTAACCTTGGCTACACAGGAACTGAATTACAAAACAGAACAGGGTCTCAAATTTAGAAAACCAACTTATGCTTGCTTAAGGGGAAAGGTGAGTTGGGGTGCTGCATAAAACCAGAGATTGAAATGAGCACAGATAAAGTTCCTTAAGCCAAATATGGAATAGACAAGAGCTACTCCTTGCTCAACGAAATGGACTCAACACCCCATATTAAATGCCTAAGAGTGTACCTGACTAGGAACTATCTTAAAACCTATGGATTGCTATGTCTCCGAAAGAGAATCAAGCATGTGTACAGGGGCATAAACGCAGCAGTGATAGGATTGGAGAGGTTCGGTGAGCAAATGAAGACCCTTTGAAGTCATATTGCATGGTACCCATTCCACGGGTCTCAACTCTCCAGGTTTAAGGTATTCTTCCTTCAGCTAAAACATGCATGTGGAACCCTGAGTATGATCAACCGTGTGATCGGGAGACGTGTTCAAGTATGTCTCAGTTTTCGTCCCCAGGTACTCGGGTGCAACATTCCAGACGCTTTACTAAAACTCTCCCGACTTGGAGAGTCAGTGCCTTTAACCTCCTGTTTGGCCCAGTTTGCAATTTCTGCGGAAGATGAACAGGAATAGGGAGAACCAATGAGAGACTAGCTGGAGGTGTCTGGACGGGCAAATTTAACTCTCATTTCCCACCAGGAAGAGGAATTAACCAAAGGCTCAGCGTGACGTGCCGGAACCACATTAGGGCCTGAAGCAATCCTGCGGTGTTGCGGCCAGCTCACGAGAAAGCGACTTGAAGAAAGGAGCTCAGGGGCACTGTAATTCACAAACCTGCAGAGTTATAAATGACAGCTATCGTCCAAAAATATACTGAAGTAAGGCTGCCAAGAGGACTTGAAAGCGGGGCAGAATTGCAGGAAACCGATTTCAGGAGGTAGACTGGAATTGCATTTAAAGCATAGGAAAAGAGGCAGAACGTCCACAATGATGCACTTGGCCAAAAAGGGCGTATGCGTTTTTTCCTGAATATATTCAGGAAAAAACGCATACGCCCTTTTTGGCCAACCAAGCAAGCTTTCAAAGGAAATGTGCACTACAATGAAGTCTCACTTCCCCCCGGTCAAAAGGGCCATCTGAAAAAAGTGTAAAATCCAGAAACACAGGATAGGCCATGGAGAACTGGGAGCCTTGTTATGCTGATGGGCGGGATGTAAATTGCCAACAGCCACTCGAGAGAAGTGTATGGTGTTTCCTGAAACATCTAAAAAACAAAGCAACAGAGCCTAGGGCACTTCCACTTATGGTCCTATAGCTTAGGGAAATTAAAATCAAAAAGACACAGCCACCCCAAAGGTTGGGACGGCTCTGTTTACAAGAACCTGGTTTACGGTACAAGTTCAATATCGCAGAAAGTGAAAAATGGATAAAGAAGTTGTGGTACTTACGTACAATGCAGTATCACTCAGCAATGAAATCTATGTCATCAGGCCCGTAGCAGCATAGTGAGTGGATTCAGGTATGATGATTCTAACTGAAATAAGTCACACAGAAAAAGAAACATCATAAGATATCACTAATACACGGAATGAAAACTTGGCTACACAGGAACAGAATTGCAAAACAGAAGAGGGTCTCAAATTTAGAAACCCAACTTATGCTTGCTTAAGGGGAAAGGTGAGTTGGGGTGCTGCATAAAACCAGAGATTGAAATGTGCACAGATAAATTTCCTTAAGCCAAGTATGGAATAGACAAGAGGTACTCCTTGCTCAAGGAAATGGACTCAACACCCCATATTAAACGCCTGAGAATGTACCTGACTAGGAAGTATCTTAAAACCTATGGATTGCTATGTCTCTGAAAGAGAATCAAGCGTGTGTACAGGGGCATAAACGCAGCAGTGATAGGATTGGAGAGGTTCGGTGAGCAAATGAAGACCCTTTGAAGTCATATTGCATGGTACCCATTCCACGGGTCTCAACTCTCCAGGTTTAAGGTATTCTTCCTTCAGCTAAAACATGCATGTGGAACCCAGAGTATGATCAACCGTGTGATCGGGAGACGTGTTCCAATATGTCTCAGTTTTCGTCCCCTGGTACTCGGGTGCAACATTCCAGACGCTTTACTAACACTCTCCCGACTTGGAGAGTCAGTGCCTTTAACCTCCTGTTTGGCCCAGTTTGCAATTTCTGCGGAAGATGAACAGGAATAGGGAGAACCAATGACAGACTAGCTGGAGGTGTCTGGACGGGCAAATTTAACTCTCATTTCCCACCAGGAAGAGGAATTAACCAAAGGCTCAGCGTGCCGTGCCGGAACCAGATTAGGGCCTGAAGCCATCCTGCGGTGTTGCGGCCAGCTCACGAGAAAGCGAGTTGAAGAAAGGAGCTCAGGGGCACTGTAATTCACAAACCTGCAGAGTTATAAATGACAGCTATCGTCCAAAAATATACTGAAGTAAGGCTGCCAAGAGGACTTGAAAGCGGGGCAGAATTGCAGGAAACCGATTTCAGGAGGTAGACTGGAATTGCATTTAAAGCATAGGAAAAGAGGCAGAACGTCCACAATGATGCACTTGGCCAAAAAGGGCGTATGCGTTTTTTCCTGAATATATTCAGGAAAAAACGCATACGCCCTTTTTGGCCAACCAAGCAAGCTTGCAAAGGAAATCTGCACTACAATGAAGTCTCACTTCCCCCCGGTCAAAAGGGCCATCTGAAAAAAGTGTAAAATCCAGAAAGGCAGGACAGGCCATGGAGAACTGGGAGCCTTGTTATGCTGATGGGCGGGATGTAAATTGCCAACAGCCACTCGGGAGAAGTGTATGGTGTTTCCTGAAACATCTAAAAAACAAAGCAACAGAGCCTAGGGCACTTCCACTTATGGTCCTATAGCTTAGGGAAATTAAAATCAAAAGACACAGCCACCCCAAAGGTTGGGACGGCTCTGTTTACAAGAACCTGGTTTACGGTACAAGTTCAATATCGCAGAAAGTGAAAAATGGATAAAGAAGTTGTGGTACTTACGTACAATGCAGTATCACTCAGCAATGAAATCTATGTCATCAGGCCCGTAGCAGCATAATGAGTGGATTCAGGTATGATGATTCTAACTGAAATAAGTCACACAGGAAAAGAAACATCATAAGATATCACTAATACACGGAATGTAACCTTGGCTACACAGGAACTGAATTACAAAACAGAACAGGGTCTCAAATTTAGAAAACCAACTTATGCTTGCTTAAGGGGAAAGGTGAGTTGGGGTGCTGCATAAAACCAGAGATTGAAATGAGCACAGATAAAGTTCCTTAAGCCAAATATGGAATAGACAAGAGCTACTCCTTGCTCAACGAAATGGACTCAACACCCCATATTAAATGCCTAAGAGTGTACCTGACTAGGAAGTATCTTAAAACCTATGGATTGCTATGTGTCTGAAAGAGAATCAAGCGTGTGTACAGGGGCATAAACGCAGCAGTGATAGGATTGGAGAGGTTCGGTGAGCAAATGAAGACCCTTTGAAGTCATATTGCATGGTACCCATTCCACGGGTCTCAACTCTCCAGGTTTAAGGTATTCTTCCTTCAGCTAAAACATGCATGTGGAACCCAGAGTATGATCAACCGTGTGATCGGGAGACGTGTTCCAATACGTCTCAGTTTTCGTCCCCTGGTACTCGGGTGCAACATTCCAGACGCTTTACTAACACTCTCCCGACTTGGAGAGTCAGTGCCTTTAACCTCCTGTTTGGCCCAGTTTGCAATTTCTGCGGAAGATGAACAGGAATAGGGAGAACCAATGACAGACTAGCTGGAGGTGTCTGGACGGGCAAATTTAACTCTCATTTCCCACCAGGAAGAGGAATTAACCAAAGGCTCAGCGTGCCGTGCCGGAACCAGATTAGGGCCTGAAGCCATCCTGCGGTGTTGCGGCCAGCTCACGAGAAAGCGAGTTGAAGAAAGGAGCTCAGGGGCACTGTAATTCACAAACCTGCAGAGTTATAAATGACAGCTATCGTCCAAAAATATACTGAAGTAAGGCTGCCAAGAGGACTTGAAAGCGGGGCAGAATTGCAGGAAACCGATTTCAGGAGGTAGACTGGAATTGCATTTAAAGCATAGGAAAAGAGGCAGAACGTCCACAATGATGCACTTGGCCAAAAAGGGCGTATGCGTTTTTTCCTGAATATATTCAGGAAAAAACGCATACGCCCTTTTTGGCCAACCAAGCAAGCTTGCAAAGGAAATCTGCACTACAATGAAGTCTCACTTCCCCCCGGTCAAAAGGGCCATCTGAAAAAAGTGTAAAATCCAGAAAGGCAGGACAGGCCATGGAGAACTGGGAGCCTTGTTATGCTGATGGGCGGGATGTAAATTGCCAACAGCCACTCGGGAGAAGTGTATGGTGTTTCCTGAAACATCTAAAAAACAAAGCAACAGAGCCTAGGGCACTTCCACTTATGGTCCTATAGCTTAGGGAAATTAAAATCAAAAGACACAGCCACCCCAAAGGTTGGGACGGCTCTGTTTACAAGAACCTGGTTTACGGTACAAGTTCAATATCGCAGAAAGTGAAAAATGGATAAAGAAGTTGTGGTACTTACGTACAATGCAGTATCACTCAGCAATGAAATCTATGTCATCAGGCCCGTAGCAGCATAATGAGTGGATTCAGGTATGATGATTCTAACTGAAATAAGTCACACAGGAAAAGAAACATCATAAGATATCACTAATACACGGAATGTAACCTTGGCTACACAGGAACTGAATTACAAAACAGAACAGGGTCTCAAATTTAGAAAACCAACTTATGCTTGCTTAAGGGGAAAGGTGAGTTGGGGTGCTGCATAAAACCAGAGATTGAAATGAGCACAGATAAAGTTCCTTAAGCCAAATATGGAATAGACAAGAGCTACTCCTTGCTCAACGAAATGGACTCAACACCCCATATTAAATGCCTAAGAGTGTACCTGACTAGGAAGTATCTTAAAACCTATGGATTGCTATGTGTCTGAAAGAGAATCAAGCGTGTGTACAGGGGCATAAACGCAGCAGTGATAGGATTGGAGAGGTTCGGTGAGCAAATGAAGACCCTTTGAAGTCATATTGCATGGTACCCATTCCACGGGTCTCAACTCTCCAGGTTTAAGGTATTCTTCCTTCAGCTAAAACATGCATGTGGAACCCAGAGTATGATCAACCGTGTGATCGGGAGACGTGTTCCAATACGTCTCAGTTTTCGTCCCCTGGTACTCGGGTGCAACATTCCAGACGCTTTACTAACACTCTCCCGACTTGGAGAGTCAGTGCCTTTAACCTCCTGTTTGGCCCAGTTTGCAATTTCTGCGGAAGATGAACAGGAATAGGGAGAACCAATGACAGACTAGCTGGAGGTGTCTGGACGGGCAAATTTAACTCTCATTTCCCACCAGGAAGAGGAATTAACCAAAGGCTCAGCGTGCCGTGCCGGAACCAGATTAGGGCCTGAAGCCATCCTGCGGTGTTGCGGCCAGCTCACGAGAAAGCGAGTTGAAGAAAGGAGCTCAGGGGCACTGTAATTCACAAACCTGCAGAGTTATAAATGACAGCTATCGTCCAAAAATATACTGAAGTAAGGCTGCCAAGAGGACTTGAAAGCGGGGCAGAATTGCAGGAAACCGATTTCAGGAGGTAGACTGGAATTGCATTTAAAGCATAGGAAAAGAGGCAGAACGTCCACAATGATGCACTTGGCCAAAAAGGGCGTATGCGTTTTTTCCTGAATATATTCAGGAAAAAACGCATACGCCCTTTTTGGCCAACCAAGCAAGCTTGCAAAGGAAATCTGCACTACAATGAAGTCTCACTTCCCCCCGGTCAAAAGGGCCATCTGAAAAAAGTGTAAAATCCAGAAAGGCAGGACAGGCCATGGAGAACTGGGAGCCTTGTTATGCTGATGGGCGGGATGTAAATTGCCAACAGCCACTCGGGAGAAGTGTATGGTGTTTCCTGAAACATCTAAAAAACAAAGCAACAGAGCCTAGGGCACTTCCACTTATGGTCCTATAGCTTAGGGAAATTAAAATCAAAAAGACACAGCCACCCCAAAGGTTGGGACGGCTCTGTTTACAAGAACCTGGTTTACGGTACAAGTTCAATATCGCAGAAAGTGAAAAATGGATAAAGAAGTTGTGGTACTTACGTACAATGCAGTATCACTCAGAAATGAAATCTATGTCATCAGGCCCGTAGCAGCATAATGAGTGGATTCAGGTATGATGATTCTAACTGAAATAAGTCACACAGGAAAAGAAACATCATAAGATATCACTAATACACGGAATGTAAACTTGGCTACACAGGAACTGAATTACAAAACAGAACAGGGTCTCAAATTTAGAAACCCAACTTATGCTTGCTTAAGGGGAAAGGTGAGTTGGGGTGCTGCATAAAACCAGAGATTGAAATGAGCACAGATAAAGTTCCTTAAGCCAAATATGGAATAGAAAAGAGCTACTCCTTGCTCAACGAAATGGACTCAACACCCCATATTAAATGCCTAAGAGTGTACCTGACTAGGAAGTATCTTAAAACCTATGGATTGCTATGTGTCTGAAAGAGAATCAAGCGTGTGTACAGGGGCATAAACGCAGCAGTGATAGGATTGGAGAGGTTCGGTGAGCAAATGAAGACCCTTTGAAGTCATATTGCATGGTACCCATTCCACGGGTCTCAACCCTCCAGGTTTAAGGTATTCTTCCTTCAGCTAAAACATGCATGTGGAACCCAGAGTATGATCAACCGTGTGATCGGGAGACGTGTTCCAATATGTCTCAGTTTTCGTCCCCTGGTACTCGGGTGCAACATTCCAGACGCTTTACTAACACTCTCCGGACTTGGAGAGTCAGTGCCTTTAACCTCCTGTTTGGCCCAGTTTGCAATTTCTGCGGAAGATGAACAGGAATAGGGAGAACCAATGACAGACTAGCTGGAGGTGTCTGGACGGGCAAATTTAACTCTCATTTCCCACCAGGAAGAGGAATTAACCAAAGGCTCAGCGTGCCGTGCCGGAACCAGATTAGGGCCTGAAGCCATCCTGCGGTGTTGCGGCCAGCTCACGAGAAAGCGAGTTGAAGAAAGGAGCTCAGGGGCACTGTAATTCACAAACCTGCAGAGTTATAAATGACAGCTATCGTCCAAAAATATACTGAAGTAAGGCTGCCAAGAGGACTTGAAAGCGGGGCAGAATTGCAGGAAACCGATTTCAGGAGGTAGACTGGAATTGCATTTAAAGCATAGGAAAAGAGGCAGAACGTCCACAATGATGCACTTGGCCAAAAAGGGCGTATGCGTTTTTTCCTGAATATATTCAGGAAAAAACGCATACGCCCTTTTTGGCCAACCAAGCAAGCTTGCAAAGGAAATCTGCACTACAATGAAGTCTCACTTCCCCCCGGTCAAAAGGGCCATCTGAAAAAAGTGTAAAATCCAGAAAGGCAGGACAGGCCATGGAGAACTGGGAGCCTTGTTATGCTGATGGGCGGGATGTAAATTGCCAACAGCCACTCGGGAGAAGTGTATGGTGTTTCCTGAAACATCTAAAAAACAAAGCAACAGAGCCTAGGGCACTTCCACTTATGGTCCTATAGCTTAGGGAAATTAAAATCAAAAGACACAGCCACCCCAAAGGTTGGGACGGCTCTGTTTACAAGAACCTGGTTTACGGTACAAGTTCAATATCGCAGAAAGTGAAAAATGGATAAAGAAGTTGTGGTACTTACGTACAATGCAGTATCACTCAGCAATGAAATCTATGTCATCAGGCCCGTAGCAGCATAATGAGTGGATTCAGGTATGATGATTCTAACTGAAATAAGTCACACAGGAAAAGAAACATCATAAGATATCACTAATACACGGAATGTAACCTTGGCTACACAGGAACTGAATTACAAAACAGAACAGGGTCTCAAATTTAGAAACCCAACTTATGCTTGCTTAAGGGGAAAGGTGAGTTGGGGTGCTGCATAAAACCAGAGATTGAAATGAGCACAGATAAAGTTCCTTAAGCCAAATATGGAATAGACAAGAGCTACTCCTTGCTCAACGAAATGGACTCAACACCCCATATTAAATGCCTAAGAGTGTACCTGACTAGGAAGTATCTTAAAACCTATGGATTGCTATGTGTCTGAAAGAGAATCAAGCGTGTGTACAGGGGCATAAACGCAGCAGTGATAGGATTGGAGAGGTTCGGTGAGCAAATGAAGACCCTTTGAAGTCATATTGCATGGTACCCATTCCACGGGTCTCAACTCTCCAGGTTTAAGGTATTCTTCCTTCAGCTAAAACATGCATGTGGAACCCAGAGTATGATCAACCGTGTGATCGGGAGACGTGTTCCAATATGTGTCAGTTTTCGTCCCCTGGTACTCGGGTGCAACATTCCAGACGCTTTACTAACACTCTCCCGACTTGGAGAGTCAGTGCCTTTAAGCTCCTGTTTGGCCCAGTTTGCAATTTCTGCAGAAGATGAACAGGAATAGGGAGAACCAATGACAGACTAGCTGGAGGTGTCTGGACGGGCAAATTTAACTCTCATTTCCCACCAGGAAGAGGAATTAACCAAAGGCTCAGCGTGCCGTGCCGGAACCAGATTAGGGCCTGAAGCCATCCTGCGGTGTTGCGGCCAGCTCACGAGAAAGCGACTTGAAGAAAGGAGCTCAGGGGCACTGTAATTCACAAACCTGCAGAGTTATAAATGACAGCTATCGTCCAAAAATATACTGAAGTAAGGCTGCCAAGAGGACTTGAAAGCGGGGCAGAATTGCAGGAAACCGATTTCAGGAGGTAGACTGGAATTGCATTTAAAGCATAGGAAAAGAGGCAGAACGTCCACAATGATGCACTTGGCCAAAAAGGGCGTATGCGTTTTTTCCTGAATATATTCAGGAAAAAACGCATACGCCCTTTTTGGCCAACCAAGCAAGCTTGCAAAGGAAATCTGCACTACAATGAAGTCTCACTTCCCCCCGGTCAAAAGGGCCATCTGAAAAAGTGTAAAATCCAGAAAGGCAGGACAGGCCATGGAGAACTGGGAGCCTTGTTATGCTGATGGGCGGGATGTAAATTGCCAACAGCCACTCGGGAGAAGTGTATGGTGTTTCCTGAAACATCTAAAAAACAAAGCAACAGAGCCTAGGGCACTTCCACTTATGGTCCTATAGCTTAGGGAAATTAAAATCAAAAAGACACAGCCACCCCAAAGGTTGGGACGGCTCTGTTTACAAGAACCTGGTTTATGGTACAAGTTCAATATCGCAGAAAGTGAAAAATGGATAAAGAAGTTGTGGTACTTACGTACAATGCAGTATCACTCAGCAATGAAATCTATGTCATCAGGCCCGTAGCAGCATAATGAGTGGATTCAGGTACGATGATTCTAACTGAAATAAGTCACACAGGAAAAGAAACATCATAAGATATCACTAATACACGGAATGTAACCTTGGCTACACAGGAACTGAATTACAAAACAGAACAGGGTCTCAAATTTAGAAAACCAACTTATGCTTGCTTAAGGGGAAAGGTGAGTTGGGGTGCTGCATAAAACCAGAGATTGAAATGAGCACAGATAATGTTCCTTAAGCCAAATATGGAATAGACAAGAGCTACTCCTTGCTCAACGAAATGGACTCAACACCCCATATTAAATGCCTAAGAGTGTACCTGACTAGGAAGTATCTTAAAACCTATGGATTGCAATGTCTCTGAAAGAGAATCAAGTGTGTGTACAGGGGCATAAACGCAGCAGTGATAGGATTGGAGAGGTTCGGTGAGCAAATGAAGACCCTTTGAAGTCATATTGCATGGTACCCATTCCACGGGTCTCAACTCTCCAGGTTTAAGGTATTCTTCCTTCAGCTAAAACATGCATGTGGAACCCAGAGTATGATCAACCGTGTGATCGGGAGACGTGTTCCAATATGTCTCAGTTTTCGTCCCCTGGTACTCGGGTGCAACATTCCAGACGCTTTACTAACACTCTCCCGACTTGGAGAGTCAGTGCCTTTAACCTCCTGTTTGGCCCAGTTTGCAATTTCTGCGGAAGATGAACAGGAATAGGGAGAACCAATGACAGACTAGCTGGAGGTGTCTGGACGGGCAAATTTAACTCTCATTTCCCACCAGGAAGAGGAATTAACCAAAGGCTCAGCGTGCCGTGCCAGAACCAGATTAGGGCCTGAAGCCATCCTGCGGTGTTGCGGCCAGCTCACGAGAAAGCGACTTGAAGAAAGGAGCTCAGGGGCACTGTAATTCACAAACCTGCAGAGTTATAAATGACAGCTATCGTCCAAAAATATACTGAAGTAAGGCTGCCAAGAGGACTTGAAAGCGGGGCAGAATTGCAGGAAACCGATTTCAGGAGGTAGACTGGAATTGCATTTAAAGCATAGGAAAAGAGGCAGAACGTCCACAATGATGCACTTGGCCAAAAAGGGCGTATGCGTCTTTTCCTGAATATATTCAGGAAAAAACGCATACGCCCTTTTTGGCCAACCAAGCAAGCTTGCAAAGGAAATCTGCACTACAATGAAGTCTCACTTCCCCCCGGTCAAAAGGGCCATCTGAAAAAAGTGTAAAATCCAGAAAGGCAGGACAGGCCATGGAGAACTGGGAGCCTTGTTATGCTGATGGGCGGGATGTAAATTGCCAAGAGCCACTCGGGAGAAGTGTATGGTGTTTCCTGAAACATCTAAAAAACAAAGCAACAGAGCCTAGGGCACTTCCACTTATGGTCCTATAGCTTAGGGAAATTAAAATCAAAAGACACAGCCACCCCAAAGGTTGGGACGGCTCTGTTTACAAGAACCTGGTTTACGGTACAAGTTCAATATCGCAGAAAGTGAAAAATGGATAAAGAAGTTGTGGTACTTACGTACAATGCAGTATCACTCAGCAATGAAATCTATGTCATCAGGCCCGTAGCAGCATAATGAGTGGATTCAGGTACGATGATTCTAACTGAAATAAGTCACACAGAAAAAGAAACATCACAAGATATCACTAATACACGGAATGTAAACTTGGCTACACAGGAACTGAATTACAAAACAGAACAGGGTCTCAAATTTAGAAAACCAACTTATGCTTGCTTAAGGGGAAAGGTGAGTTGGGGTGCTGCATAAAACCAGAGATTGAAATGAGCACAGATAAAGTTCCTTAAGCCAAATATGGAATAGACAAGAGCTACTCCTTGCTCAACGAAATGGACTCAACACCCCATATTAAATGCCTAAGAGTGTACCTGACTAGGAAGTATCTTAAAACCTATGGATTGCTATGTCTCTGAAAGAGAATCAAGTGTGTGTACAGGGGCATAAACGCAGCAGTGATAGGATTGGAGAGGTTCGGTGAGCACATGAAGACCCTTTGAAGTCATATTGCATGGTACCCATTCCACGGGTCTCAACTCTCCAGGTTTAAGGTATTCTTCCTTCAGCTAAAACATGCATGTGGAACCCAGAGTATGATCAACCGTGTGATCGGGAGACGTGTTCCAATATGTCTCAGTTTTCGTCCCCTGGTACTCGGGTGCAACATTCCAGACGCTTTACTAACACTCTCCCGACTTGGAGAGTCAGTGCCTTTAACCTCCTGTTTGGCCCAGTTTGCAATTTCCGCGGAAGATGAACAGGAATAGGCAGAACCAATGACAGACTAGCTGGAGGTGTCTGGACGGGCAAATTTAACTCTCATTTCCCACCAGGAAGAGGAATTAACCAAAGGCTCAGCGTGCCGTGCCGGAACCAGATTAGGGCCTGAAGCCATCCTGCGGGGTTGCGGCCAGCTCACGAGAAAGCGACTTGAAGAAAGGAGCTCAGGGGCACTGTAATTCACAAACCTGCAGAGTTATAAATGACAGCTATCGTCCAAAAATATACTGAAGTAAGGCTGCCAAGAGGACTTGAAAGCGGGGCAGAATTGCAGGAAACCGATTTCAGGAGGTAGACTGGAATTGCATTTAAAGCATAGGAAAAGAGGCAGAACGTCCACAATGATGCACTTGGCCAAAAAGGGCGTATGCGTTTTTTCCTGAATATATTCAGGAAAAAACGCATATGCCCTTTTTGGCCAACCAAGCAAGCTTGCAAAGGAAATCTGCACTACAATGAAGTCTCACTTCCCCCCGGTCTAAAGGGCCATCTGAAAAAAGTGTAAAATCCAGAAAGGCAGGACAGGCCATGGAGAACTGGGAGCCTTGTTATGCTGATGGGCGGTATGTAAATTGCCAACAGCCACTCGGGAGAAGTGTATGGTGTTTCCTGAAACATCTAAAAAACAAAGCAACAGAGCCTAGGGCACTTCCACTTATGGTCCTATAGCTTAGGGAAATTAAAATCAAAAGACACAGCCACCCCAAAGGTTGGGACGGCTCTGTTTACAAGAACCTGGTTTACGGTACAAGTTCAATATCGCAGAAAGTGAAAAATGGATAAAGAAGTTGTGGTACTTACGTACAATGCAGTATCACTCAGCAATGAAATCTATGTCATCAGGCCCGTAGCAGCATAATGAGTGGATTCAGGTATGATGATTCTAACTGAAATAAGTCACACAGGAAAAGAAACATCATAAGATATCACTAATACACGGAATGTAACCTTGGCTACACAGGAACTGAATTACAAAACAGAACAGGGTCTCAAATTTAGAAAACCAACTTATGCTTGCTTAAGGGGAAAGGTGAGTTGGGGTGCTGCATAAAACCAGAGATTGAAATGAGCACAGATAAAGTTCCTTAAGCCAAATATGGAATAGACAAGAGCTACTCCTTGCTCAACGAAATGGACTCAACACCCCATATTAAATGCCTAAGAGTGTACCTGACTAGGAAGTATCTTAAAACCTATGGATTGCTATGTGTCTGAAAGAGAATCAAGTGTGTGTACAGGGGCATAAACGCAGCAGTGATAGGATTGGAGAGGTTCGGTGAGCAAATGAAGACCCTTTGAAGTCATATTGCATGGTACCCATTCCACGGGTCTCAACTCTCCAGGTTTAAGGTATTCTTCCTTCAGCTAAAACATGCATGTGGAACCCAGAGTATGATCAACCGTGTGATCGGGAGACGTGTTCCAATATGTCTCAGTTTTCGTCCCCTGGTACTCGGGTGCAACATTCCAGACGCTTTACTAACACTCTCCCGACTTGGAGAGTCAGTGCCTTTAACCTCCGGTTTGGCCCAGTTTGCAATTTCTGCGGAAGATGAACAGGAATAGGGAGAACCAATGAGAGACTAGCTGGAGGTGTCTGGACGGGCAAATTTAACTCTCATTTCCCACCAGGAAGAGGAATTAACCAAAGGCTCAGCGTGCCGTGCCGGAACCTGATTAGGGCCTGAAGCCATCCTGCGGTGTTGCGGACAGCTCACGAGGAAGCGAGTTGAAGAAAGGAGCTCAGGGGCACTGTAATTCACAAACCTGCAGAGTTATAAATGACAGCTATCGTCCAAAAATATACTGAAGTAAGGCTGCCAAGAGGACTTGAAAGCGGGGCAGAATTGCAGGAAACCGATTTCAGGAGGTAGACTGGAATTGCATTTAAAGCATAGGAAAAGAGGCAGAACGTCCACAATGATGCACTTGGCCAAAAAGGGCGTATGCGTTTTTTCCTGAATATATTCAGGAAAAAACGCATACGCCCTTTTTGGCCAACCAAGCAAGCTTGCAAAGGAAATCTGCACTACAATGAAGTCTCACTTCCCCCCGGTCAAAAGGGCCATCTGAAAAAAGTGTAAAATCCAGAAAGGCAGGACAGGCCATGGAGAACTGGGAGCCTTGTTATGCTGATGGGCGGGATGTAAATTGCCAACAGCCACTCGGGAGAAGTGTATGGTGTTTCCTGAAACAGCTAAAAAACAAAGCAACAGAGCCTAGGGCACTTCCACTTATGGTCCTATAGCTTAGGGAAATTAAAATCAAAAAGACACAGCCACCCCAAAGGTTGGGACGGCTCTGTTTACAAGAACCTGGTTTACGGTACAAGTTCAATATCGCAGAAAGTGAAAAATGGATAAAGAAGTTGTGGTACTTACGTACAATGCAGTATCACTCAGCAATGAAATCTATGTCATCAGGCCCGTAGCAGCATAATGAGTGGATTCAGATATGATGATTCTAACTGAAATAAGTCACACAGGAAAAGAAACATCATAAGATATCACTAATACACGGAATGTAACCTTGGCTACACAGGAACTGAATTACAAAACAGAACAGGGTCTCAAATTTAGAAACCCAACTTATGCTTGCTTAATGGGAAAGGTGAGTTGGGGTGCTGCATAAAACCAGAGATTGAAATGAGCACAGATAAAGTTCCTTAAGCCAAATATGGAATAGACAAGAGCTACTCCTTGCTCAGCGAAATGGACTCAACACCCCATATTAAATGCCAAAGAGTGTACCTGACTAGGAAGTATCTTAAAACCTATGGATTGCTATGTGTCTGAAAGAGAATCAAGTGTGTGTACAGGGGCATAAACGCAGCAGTGATAGGACTGGAGAGGTTCGGTGAGCAAATGAAGACCCTTTGAAGTCATATTGCATGGAACCCATTCCACGGGTCTCAACTCTCCAGGTTTAAGGTATTCTTCCTTCAGCTAAAACATGCATGTGGAACCCAGAGTATGATCAACCGTGTGATCGGGAGACGTGTTCCAATATGTCTCAGTTTTCGTCCCCTGGTACTCGGGTGCAACATTCCAGACGCTTTACTAACACTCTCCCGACTTGGAGAGTCAGTGCCTTTAACCTCCTGTTTGGCCCAGTTTGCAATTTCTGCGGAAGATGAACAGGAATAGGGAGAACCAATGACAGACTAGCTGGAGGTGTCTGGACGGGCAAATTTAACTCTCATTTCCCACCAGGAAGAGGAATTAACCAAAGGCTCAGCGTGCCGTGCCGGAACCAGATTAGGGCCTGAAGCCATCCTGCGGTGTTGCGGCCAGCTCACGAGAAAGCGACTTGAAGAAAGGAGCTCAGGGGCACTGTAATTCACAAACCTGCAGAGTTATAAATGACAGCTATCGTCCAAAAATATACTGAAGTAAGGCTGCCAAGAGGACTTGAAAGCGGGGCAGAATTGCAGGAAACCGATTTCAGGAGGTAGACTGGAATTGCATTTAAAGCATAGGAAAAGAGGCAGAACGTCCACAATGATGCACTTGGCCAAAAAGGGCGTATGTGTTTTTTCCTGAATATATTCAGGAAAAAACGCATACGCCCTTTTTGGCCAACCAAGCAAGCTTGCATAGGAAATCTGCACTACAATGAAGTCTCACTTCCCCCCGGTCAAAAGGGCCATCTGAAAAAAGTGTAAAATCCAGAAAGGCAGGCCAGGCCATGGAGAACTGGGAGCCTTGTTATGCTGATGGGCGGGATGTAAATTGCCAACAGCCACTGGGGAGAAGTGTATGGTGTTTCCTGAAACATCTAAAAAACAAAGCCACAGAGCCTAGGGCACTTCCACTTATGGTCCTATAGCTTAGTTAATTTAAAATCAAAAAGACACAGCCACCCCAAAGGTTGGGACGGTTCTTTTTACTGGAATCTCTTCTACGGCACAAGTTAAATATCCCAGAGAGCAAATAATGGATAAAGAAGTTGCGGTACTTATGTACAACAGAATACCACTCAGCAATGAAATCTATGTCACCAGGCCCGTAGCAGCATAATGAGTGGATTGAGGCACGATGATTCTAACTGAAATAAGTCACACAAAAAAAGAAACATTGTAAGGCATCACTAATACACGGAATGTGAACTTGGCTACACATGAACTGAATTACAAAACAGAACAGGGTCTCAAGTTTAGAAAACTAACTTATGCTTGCTTAAGGGGGAAGGTGAGTTGGGGTGCTGCATTAAACCAGAGTTTGAAATTAACACAGATACCGTTCCATAAGCCAAATATGGAATAGACAAGACCTACCCCTTGCTCAACGAAATGGATTCAACAATGAGGTATCACCTCACACCTGGTAGAATAGGCATCATAGAAAATCTACAAGCAAAAAATGCTGGAAAGGGTGTGGAGAAAAGGAACCCTCTTCCACTATTGTTGGGAATATAAATTGATACAGTCACTATGGAGAACAAGATGGAATTTCTTAAGAAACTAACAATAGAATTCCATATGATACAGCAATCCCAGTACTGGACATATACCCAGACAAAACCATAAATCAAAAAGAGACATTCACCGCAATGTTCATTGCATCACTATTTACAATATCGAGGTAATGGAAGCAACCTAAATGCCCACAGACAGACGAATGCATAAAGCTGTGGTACGTATATAAAATGGAATATTACTAAGCCATGAAAAGGAATGAAATTGGGTCATTTGTAGAGACGTCGATGCATCTAGAGACTGTCATACAGAGTGAAGTAAGTCAGAAAGAGAAAAACAAATCTTGTATATTCATGCATATATGTGGAACCTAGAAAACCTGTACAGATTAACCATTTTGCAAGGCATAAATAGAGCAACAGATGTAGACAACAAACGTATGGACAACAAGGGGGGAAAGCTGTTGGGGGGGGTGGTGGGAGGAGTTGAGAGACTGGGATTGGCATGTATACATTTATATGTATAAAATAGATAACCAATAAGAACCTGCTGTATAAAAATATAAAATAAAATTCAAAATTAAAAAGAAATAAAATTTAAACAATAGAAAAAACAATTATTCCCTTCACATACATGTATTTATATGAATAAATTATTTCCATGCTTATATCTGTAAATACAAAAAAGAGGAATAAAATCTACCTTGAACCCAAAACGAAAAAGAGAAAAAAAACACAGAACCCACCAGTTCCACAGAGGAAAACCGTATCAGGGCACTTGCTCCAGTTGTAAACAATTCTGAAGTTGGTCAGTGGTGGGGAATCGTCTCCCATTCAGCCAGCAGCCCCCACGCAACAAGCGTCCTCATTGCAAAGCTGGGGACCGTGCCGAGGCATCTGTGAGTAAACGTGAGCTGAGCCCCAGGCCAGTTGCTGCTGAACTATTCCCACCCATCCCAGGTAAAACACCTGAATATATACAAGGACTTGAAAGCCTAGAGGGAGGGCCATAGAGCCACACGAGTGACAGCATGCCAGCCGACTTGGTGCCTGCAGGCCAGCCAGGATGGTCCTGGCCCTGGGTGCTCTTCTGGAAGATTTCCATTTCCCTGCCTGAGATACCCGTCCTGTCCCTGCCCCCACTGCTTTTTTCCTTCCTCACCTCTGCCCAGGGAGAAATTCCAGCAGCAGGTATGGGTGACACATCTTCTTCTTTAGCAGGTGGCAGCCTGGCAACTGCTGCAGAAAGTCCAGCAGAGCCCCACTCACACTGGGCCACCCACAAAGCCGTGGCCTCTCACTCCCTCCCACCAGCCCAGCCCCGAGACTGCTGACAGGGCAGAGAAAATGGCGTCAGGCACGGCTGCAGGGGCTCTTGCTGCCTGGAGTGGTATTTATAGTGATCTCAACCCAGGCACACCTGGGGAGGGCTGGCCGGCACGGTAAGGCTGCCCAGGTCAGCCAATCATCACCCCTCAGGGGCTCACAGTTGCAGAAAATGGAACTTGCTGAACCGGCCAGGTCCAAGGAACAGGTGTGGGCTCCTGAGAGTCAGGATAGACAAGGGGCTGCAGCTTTGGCTTGTTTTCTAATCATTTTATCTGGCCCATGAGTGGGAGACAACTTCAAGAAAACCCTCTCCTAATGAGAGGAACCCAGGAGTCAGGGAGAGGAGGGGTGGGTGGTGGTTGGAGACAGAGGCCTGGTGCCCCGGGTGCAGTGGAAGTCTCTGGAAGACCAGGTGGAGGGAGGCCTCACGGAGTGATGCCCAGGGTCACAGACCTGTCGCAGCTGCTGTTTGTTAGTTCAAGTCCTGCTCTGAGGTGCTCTGTGTCAGCTCTGAGCGACAGGTGAGCTGGGGGTGCTCTGCAATGAGGGCTATGTGCACGGTTCCTGTGTGCCCAGCCCTGCCACGGTACCTGCAAGGGTAGCTCTGTATCCTGGGAGGGGCCTGACCACGAGAGCCCTGTGGGCTGGGGTGGGGGTGGGGTACCTGCCCAGGTGAGCTCCATATTCTGGGATTGGTCTGACCACGAGAGCCCCATGGGCTGCTGGGGACCTGGTAAAGGATGTCAGGACAGTCAGTGAAGCCACCGAGGATATACCTCCAGTTGCTCCTAATTCCTACACCCTGCTGGTCATTCTACCAACCACCAGGACATGGTATTCTGTATTAGTCTTCAATGATGCCTTCTTTTGTATTCCATTAGTCCCAGAGTCACAAGAAATTTTGGCTTGTGAGTGGCAGGACTCAACATACAACTAAAACAATACTTCCGGGCCGTCTGGCCCCAAGGGTGCAAAAATTCCCACACCATCTTTGGGGAAAGCTTAGCTAAAGACCTAAAAGTTCTACCTCTGGAAAAGGAAACCCTCCTTCAAGATGCAGACGACATTCTGATCGCCAGCCCTACTAAGGAGGCCTCTGAACTACCAAGCCAATAAAGGATAGAAGTTGTCCAAGAAAAAGCTCAAATATCACAGACTGCCGTGACCTGCCTGGGCTTCATTCTCACAGAAGGTTGGAGAAGTCCATCCCAGGAAAGGGAAGAAACCATTTTCAGCCTTACCCCTTTCTAAAACTAGAAGACAGCTTAGGGGTTCCTGGGGAGGCCAGGGTTTGCTGCTTCTGGATCCCTAACTACAGTCTACTAGCTGGGCCTCTATATGAAACACTGAAAGGAAAAGATGATGATCCTTTTGAATAGAATCCAGAAGTGGCCTTTCAAGAATGGAAAGAGCAGTCAATTCAGACCCTTGCCCTGGAACTCCCTAATTTAGCTAAACCCTTTGACCTTTACATTCCCGGTGAAAGGTGAATCGCCATTGGAGAATTAGTGCAAAACCTGGGACCACTTGAAATGGAACAATGCAAGAATGCCATCCAGGTAGGATAAACTATGGTCACCAAGGGGCTTGGCCCACTGCCACATCTGGCCAAGATACTGGCGGTATCTAAAACCCTGGAAATCAGCAGCCCAAAAGGCCACCTCCCTCCTAAGGGAAAAGGACCCCACGTGGTGATCCTAACCACCAACCATGCCCTGAAGTTGCAGGGTTCGCTCCGTGGGCACACCGACCTCGAGTGAGGAGGCCCTCCAACTCCAACATCCAGAGAGATAACCGGGGGCAACAGGGCACCATGACGACTCGTGTGAACATCACTTGACCTGGAGTTTCTCTCATAAAACAACAAGAGTGTGTCCCAAAAGAGTAGACTACTGCTTGCCGGACTTATTGCACCCAGAGGGGAGCTAATAATCTTGGCGGGGGAACCGTATATCACACTGTCACCATAGAAAAGCCTACAGACACCGTGATGATGGTGGCCAGTAAGACCGGCTGGACTCTTGTTTACTTCAAAAGGCTGTTGACTCAGTGGCCATCATGGTCCTTGATCACCACTGACCCTGGACTGTCTGGGAGTTGAGCGGGCAGGGCTCTGACACCTGGTGCTGTTTGTACGTTAATTCAGGGGCCTAATTGAAGAAAGCGCAGACTACTGGTCAGAGCATCTAGGCTGGCAGAAACGGTCGGCCTAAGGTGGCCGAACAAATGTGGGGCGGGGTGAAACCGGCCCCCACAGCGTCTCTGCACATCTCTTTCCTGGACCCTTAAAGGTCATTAGAATCTATAACACTTCCAATGCTGGTGCTCAGGTGGACGAGCAGGGAGGCAGGGGGCCTGGGGACAATCAACGTCACCTGGAGGCTGCTGGGGAGAAGCTCTGACCCTCGCCCCAGGGTATGAGGGCTCCCAACTCAGCACTCAGCAGTTACAGAAGAAGGGTCTGCACCCTCAGCACTCCAAGAATGAGGAACGGGACAAAAGGCAGAGGGGGGGTTTGTCCCCAGCAAAGCCCATTAAAAATCCCTGGGAGATAAAAATAGAATCTGGGCAATAAAGTCAAGTCTAACCTTTTTTATCCTTTGTGCTTTGTCTAATTTCACGTGCTCCTAGGGTCCCGCATGCAGAGGTTCCACACCCGGCACTTCAGACCAGATTTCCTAGTGCAGAATGGCTGGGTCGACACCTCAGCTCCTGGGGCCCAGTGCAGACTCCGCGATATAGAGCCTGAGCTACAGCCAACCCGGCCCTCGAGAGCTCCGCCCCCTCCCTCCCACTGACTCTGACAGGATCTCTACACAGCAGCCCAGCCCACAGCCCACGGGGTAGTACATGCTCTCACCTCTCCATTCTCTGATCAAAATATAAAGTTTCCTTTGCTTGTGAACCAAACTCAGTCTCGATCTGTTGGCCCCAATGACACTGGGCAGGGGGACACTTGTTGGGGTCCACTCTGGAGGATCAGTAACAGAAATTGAGACTATTGTAACCTCAATGAACAGATGTGTGAGCCAAAGTGTAGTTAACATAGAACAGTGTATAAGGCTCGGGTAAAATAAGATGTTTCTAACACTTCCATTGGATATTTCCATCACTTTATTATAAGCAAGTTCAGTGAAAAGGTTTGTCTTATTTGTCAGCTCAATATTAGAGAAATGAAGTGATTTCTTTCCAAGGATGTACATCTAATAATCTTGGTTAAACCTTCAATCTTGTTTTAAATGCTTTTCCATTGAAAATGATACCTCTCTTTCAGCTCCCCCATTTCTGAGAAGTATAAAATCTTATAATTTATTATTACCAAAGGGGAAAGGTGGGAGGAGGGATAAATTAACAGTTTGGGATTAACACATACACACTGCTATGTATAAAATAGATCATCAACAAGGAACTACTGTATAGCACAGGGAACTACACTCAACATTTTGCAATAACCTATAAGGGGAAATAATCTGAAAAAGAATAGATATTTTTATTGACATCATCTATCAATGACAGTTAAAGTGTAACCTAAGGGAAGCTGGTGGTGAGTGCTTCTGACCCTGAAGACTTCAATCATCTAAAGTTTGGACTCTGCCTACTTCCCAAGGCCCTTAATGAACATATGTGTAGCCGTAGCTTAAAAAATTCCCCAGTTTGGGTTTCGGGGAGACACTGATTTTGAAAAAGCCCTGGTGTTCTCCTTACATGAATGGGACTCTTCCTACTGCTAAAACATGTCTGTCACACCCAGAGGATGGTATACCGTCTGATCGGGAAGAGTTTGGAAAAGGCATCTCATCTCCTCATCTCCTGGTGCTCGGGTTCACCCCTCCAGCGTCTTTACTAACAGTCTCCCCACTTGGAGATGTCAGCACTGTCAACATCCTGTTGCGTACAGTTTGGAATTTGTCCAGAGGATGAAGCGGAAGGATGAGGAACAATGAGAGACAAGTCCTACGTGTTCAGACAGGCACATGTCACTCTAATTTCCAATCAGGAAGACGAATTGACCAAAGGCTAGGGTTGCCCATGGAAACAGTATAGGGCTTGAGGAAATCCCGCTGCTTTGTGGCCAGTTCCCATAAACACAAGTTGAACAATAGAACTCAGGGGCAGTAAAATTCACAAAACTGCAGAGTTGAAAATATCCATCACTGAAAAATGTCTTGAGGAAAGTCAGAGAAAAGGACTTGTAAGCAAGGGAGAATGGCAGGAAAGGGATTTGAGGAGGTAGAAAGGACTCGCCATTAAGCACAAGAAAAGGAGCTGAACATTGCCAACATTGCAGTTGGCCAAAAAGGGTGTATGCGTTTTTTTGTGTATATATTCAAGAAAAGAGCGTACACCTTTTTAGCCAACCAAACAGGTGGGCACTGGAAGTCAATACTACAAAAGACATCACTTCGCATCAGTCAGAAGAGCCATCCTCATAAAGCGTAAACAACAGAAATGCAGGACAGGGCAAGGAGAAGAGGGAGCCCTGTGAGACTTATAGTGGAAATGTATATTGCCAACGGCCATTCTGGAGAAGTGTATTGTGTTTACTAAAGCATCTAAACAATGAGCTACAGAGCATAGGGCACTTGCACTCATGGGCGTATATCTTGGGAAAAACAAAAATCGAGAGGACACAGGCACCCCAATGTTTACCCCCTCTCTGTTTAAAAGATCCTCGACTAAGATATAACTTAAATGTCTCTGGAGGGAAAAAATGGATAGAGATGTGGTACTTAGGTAGAGTGGAATATTATTCAGCCTGGAAATCAATGAAATATGGCCAGCTGTAACAACTCTGGAGGAGTTACGTATGATCATTCTAAGTGACAGAATTCAAAAAGAAGAAGACACATATCATAAGATATCACTTAAAGGTGGAATCCAAAATGGCTACACATGAAATAAATTACAAAACAAAAACATAGTCAAATATGTAGAAAACACGCATAAGGCTGCTAAACGGGAAAGGTGGGGTGGGGTGAGGCATCATCCAGGAGGTTGAAATTAGCAAAGATACCATTCCAAATACCAAACTGATAATCAACAAGGCCTACACGGTAGCTAAAAGAACTGCACTCAGCACACTCAAGTCACCAGAAAAGAATATATACGACTGGTAAGAATCTGAAAAAGAATTTATTGATGTCTCTCTGTACGTGAATCAAGTGGATGTACAGCAGCAAGAAACAGAGCTTTGAAAATCAGCTGTAACCAATATAGTAATAAATTGAAAAAAATAAACGACAGAGAGACAGAGAAAACCTCTTACAACTTTTCCTCAGGGACGGTGATGCAACATGGATTGAACACATCTAGACCCACAGCAGGATGAGACATAAGGCTGGAAACTGTTTGCGCTAAGAGAAATGTGAGGTTGGGTGAGGAAATGCACACCCTTTAAAGTAATACTACCTGGTACCCATTCAATGGGTCCCAAATCTGCAGGTTCAAGGGATCTTCCTACAGCTAAAACATGCATGGAAAACCCAGAGGACTGTACACCATGTGATCGGGAGATGTGTCTAAAATGCACCTCATTTATCCTCTCCTGGTGCTCCTGTTCACCATTCCAGCCACGTTACTTAGAAGCTCCCCACTTGGAGAATCAGCACATTTAAACTTCTGTTTCACACATTTTGCAAATTGTGAGGAGGATGAACGGGAAGAGGGGGAACCAATGAGAGAAGAGTTGTAGGGGTTTGGACGGGCACATATCACTCTAATTTCCCATTAAGAATAAGAATTAAAAAAAGGCTCAGCCTGCCTTGCCGGAGCCAAAATAGGGCCTGAAGCAATCCTGCGCGTTTGAGGCCAGCTCACAAAAGAGCAACTTAAAACATGGAGCTCAGGGTCACTGCAATTCACAAACCTGCAGAGTTATAAATGAAAACTAACGTCCAAAAATATGTTGAGGTAAGGCAAAGAAGAGGATCTGAATGCAAGACAGAATTGCAAGAAACAGATTTCAAGAGATAGATTGGACTCGTCTTTAACGCACATGAAAAGCGGCAGAATTTCGACAATGATGCAGTTGGCCCAAAAGGGCGTATGCGATTTTTCCTGATTATATCCAGGAAAAAACGCATACGCACTTTATGGGCAACGAAGCAAGCAAGCAATGCAAATGTGCACAACAAAGAAGTCTCATTTCCCACCGGTCAAAAGGGCCATCCTAAAAAATTGTAAAAACCAGAAATGCAGGACAGGCCATGGAGAACAGGGAGCCTTTATATGCTGATGGGCAGTGTGTGAACTGCCGAGAGCCACTCTGGAGAAGTGTATGGTGGTTCCTAAATCATCTAAAAACAGAGCTACAGAGCATAGGACACTTCCAATCATGGGAGTATATCTAGGGAAGTCTAAAAATCAACAAGACACAAGCACACCACAGTTTAAGGCTACTCTGTTTACAAGAACCTCAACTTCAGTACACCTTAAATATCCCAGGAAAGAGAACAATGGATAAAGAAGATGTGGTACTTATGTACAATGGAATATCTCTTCACCATGAAATCAATGTAATAAGGCTAGTAGAAGGATAAAGAGTGGATTTAGGTCCGATAATACTACTTGAAATAAGTCAAACAGAAAAAGAAACATATCATAAGATATCACTTATAGAGGGAGGGTAAATATGGCTGCACAAGAAATGAATTACAGAACAGAACAGTGTCTCACATTTAGAAAACACACTTATGTCAGCTTAAGGGGAAAGGAGAGGTGGGGTGATGCATAAAACCAGAGTTTGAAATTAGCACAGATACCGTTCAAGAAACCAAATAGGTATTAGACAAGATCTACACCTTGCTCAATGAACTGGCCTCAACACACCCTATACACCGCAGAGAAATATATCTGAGTAATAAGAATCTTAAAACCCATGTATTGATATATCTCCATAAGGGAATCAAGTGTGTGCAGAGCGGCACAAACACAGCAGTGAAAATGAGCTAAACCCCATTATAGAAATAAATTTTAAAAACAAAACGCAGAAACAATGAAAGAGAGAAAAATTCTTACAAAATTCGCTCAGGGGCTGTGACGCAACCTGGATTGACCACATATAAACCCACAGCTGGATAAGACATAAGGCTGGACACTTGGGGCTGAGAGGATTGGTGAGCTTCGGTGACCAACTGCCGAAAGTTTAATGCAATACTTCATGCTACTCATTCCAAGGGTCCCAACACTCCAGGTTGAAGGGAATCTTCCTACAGCTAAACCATGCTTGGGAAACCCAGCGACTGTTATACCATATGATCGGGAAAGGTTTCTAAAACGCACCACATTTTTCCTCTCCTGGGGCTCCGGATCGACATTCCAGCCGCTTTACTAACAACATCCCCACATGGAGAGTCAATGCCTTTAAGTTCTGGTATTGCACAGTCTTCAGTTAGTGCGGAGGATGAATGGGAATAGGGGGAACCAGTGAGAAACTAGCTGTAGCGGTTTCAATGGGCACATGTCACTCTAATTTCACATCAGTAAGAAGAATGAACCAAAGGCACAGCAAGGTGCCCCAGAAGAAGAATAGGGCTTCAAGGAATCCTGTGGTTATGGGGCAAGATCACAAAAGTAAGAGCTGAAAAATGGAGCTAAGGGCCACTGCAATTCAAAAACCTGACTTGCCCAAAAAGGGCGTATGTGTTTTTTCCTGAATATATTCAGGAAAAAACGCATACGCCCTTTTTGGCCAACCAAGCAAGCTTGCAAAGGAAATCTGCACTACAATGAAGTCTCAATTCCCCCTGGTCAAAAGGGCCATCTGAAAAAAGTGTAAAATCCATAAAGGCATGACAGGCCATGGAGAACTGGGAGCCATCTTATGCTGATGGGCAGGATGTAAATTGCCAACAGCCACTCTGGAGAAGTGTTTGGTGTTTCCTGAAACATCTAAAAAACAAAGCAACAGAGCCTAGGGCACTTCCACTTATGGTACTATAGTTTAGGGCAATTAAAATCAAAAAGACACAGCCACCCCAAAGTTTGGGATGGCTCTGTTTACAAGAACCTCATATACGGTACAAGTTCAATATCGCAGAAAGTGAAAAATGGATAAAGAAGTTGTGGTACTTACGTACAATGCAATATCACTCAGCAATGAAATCTATGTCATCAGGCCCGTAGCAGCATAATGAGTGGACTAAGTACGATGAATCTAACTGAAATAAGTCACACAGAAAAAGAAACATCATAAGGTATCACTAATACACGGAATGTAAACTTGGCTACACAGGAACTGAATTGCAAAACAGAACAGGGTCTCAAATTTAGAAAACCAACTTATGCTTGCTTAAGGGGAAAGGTGAGTTGGGGTGCTGCATAAAACCAGAGATTGAAATGAGCACAGATAAAGTTCCTTAAGCCAAATATGGAATAGACAAGAGCTACTCCTTGCTCAAGGAAATGGACTCAACACCCCATATTAAACGCCTAAGAATGTACCTGACTAGGAAGTATCTTAAAACCAATGGATTGCTATGTCTCCGAAAGAGAATCAAGCGAGTGTACAGGGGCATAAACGCAGCAGTGATAGGACTGGAGAGGTTCGGTGAGCAAATGAAGACCCTTTGAAATCATATTGCATGGTACCCATTCCACGGGTCTCAACTCTCCAGGTTTCAGGTATTCTTCCTCAGGTAAAACATGCATGTGGAACCCAGAGTATGATCAACCGTGTGATCGGGAGACGTGTTCCAATATGTGTCAGTTTCTATCCCCTGGTACTCGGGTGCAACATTCCAGACGCTTTACTAACACTCTCCCGACTTGGAGAGTCAGTGCCTTTAACCTCCTGTTTGGCCCAGTTTGCAATTTCTGCGGAAGATGAACAGGAATAGGGAGAACCATTGAGAGACTAGCTGGAGGTGTCTGGACGGGCAAATTTAACTCTCATTTCCCACCAGGAAGAGGAATTAACCAAAGGCTCAGCGTGCCGTGCCTTAACCACATTAGGGCCTGAAGCAATCCTGCGGTGTTGCGGCCAGCTCACAAGAAAGCGAGTTGAAGCAAGGAGCTCAGGGGCACTGTAATTCACAAACCTGCAGAGTTATAAATGACAGCTATCGTCCAAAAATATACTGAAGTAAGGCTGCCAAGAGGACTTGAAAGCGGGGCAGAATTGCAAGAAACCGATTTCAGGAGGTAGACTGGATTTGCATTTAAAGCATAGGAAAAGAGGCAGAACGTCCACAATGATGCACTTGGCCAAAAAGGGCGTATGGTTTTTTCCTGAATATATTCAGGAAAAAACGCATACGCCCTTTTTGGCCAACCAAGCAAGCTTGAAAAGAAAATCTGCACTACAATGAAGTCTCACTTTCCCCCGGTCAAAAGGGCCATCTGAAAAAAGTGTGAAATCCAGAAAGGCAGGACAGGCCATGGAGAACTGGGAGCCTTGTTATGCTGATGGGCGGGATTTAAATTGCCAACAGCCATTCCGGAGAACTGTATGGTGTTTCCTGAAACATCTAAAAAACAAAGCAACAGAGCCTAGGGCACTTCCACTTATGGTCCTATAGCTTAGGGAAATTAAAATCAAAAAGACACAGCCACCCCAAAGTTTGGGATGGCTCTGTTTACAAGAACCTGGTTTACGGTACAAGTTCAATATCGCAGAAAGTGAAAAATGGATAAAGAAGTTGTGGTACTTACGTACAATGCAGTATCACTCAGCAATGAAATCTATGTCATCAGGCCCGTAGCAGCATAATGAGTGGATTCAGGTACGATGATTCTAACTGAAATAAGTCACACAGAAAAAGAAACATCATAAGATATCACTAATACACGGAATGTAACCTTGGCTACACAGGAACTGAATTACAAAACAGAACAGGGTCTCAAATTTAGAAAACCAACTTCTGCTTGCTTAAGGGGAAAGGTGAGTTGGGGTGCTGCATAAAACCAGAGATTGAAATGAGCACAGATAAAGTTCCTTAAGCCAAATATGGAATAGACAAGAGCTACTCCTTGCTCAACGAAATGGACTCAACACCCCATATTAAATGCCTAAGAGTGTACCTGACTAGGAAGTATCTTAAAACCTATGGATTGCTATGTGTCTGAAAGAGAATCAAGTGTGTGTACAGGGGCATAAACGCAGCAGTGATAGGATTGGAGAGGTTCGGTGAGCAAATGAAGACCCTTTGAAGTCATATTGCATGGTACCCATTCCACGGGTCTCAACTCTCCAGGTTTAAGGTATTCTTCCTTTAGCTAAAACATGCATGTGGAACCCAGAGTATGATCAACCGTGTGATCGGGAGACGTGTTCCAATATGTCTCAGTTTTCGTCCCCTGGTACTCGGGTGCAACATTCCAGACGCTTTACTAACACTCTCCCGACTTGGAGAGTCAGTGCCTTTAACCTCCTGTTTGGCCCAGTTTGCAATTTCTGCAGAAGATGAACAGGAATAGGGAGAACCAATGACAGACTAGCTGGAGGTGTCTGGACGGGCAAATTTAACTCTCATTTCCCACCAGGAAGAGGAATTAACCAAAGGCTCAGCGTGCCGTGCCGGAACCAGATTAGGGCCTGAAGCCATCCTGCGGTGTTGCGGCCAGCTCACGAGAAAGCGAGTTGAAGAAAGGAGCTCAGGGGCACTGTAATTCACAAACCTGCAGAGTTATAAATGACAGCTATCGTCCAAAAATATACTGAAGTAAGGCTGCCAAGAGGACTTGAAAGCGGGGCAGAATTGCAGGAAACCGATTTCAGGAGGTAGACTGGAATTGCATTTAAAGCATAGGAAAAGAGGCAGAACGTCCACAATGATGCACTTGGCCAAAAAGGGCGTATGCGTTTTTTCCTGAATATATTCAGGAAAAAACGCATACGCCCTTTTTGGCCAACCAAGCAAGCTTGCAAAGGAAATCTGCACTACAATGAAGTCTCACTTCCCCCCGGTCAAAAGGGCCATCTGAAAAAAGTGTAAAATCCAGAAAGGCAGGACAGGCCATGGAGAACTGGGAGCCTTGTTATGCTGATGGGCGGGATGTAAATTGCCAACAGCCACTCGGGAGAAGTGTATGGTGTTTCCTGAAACATCTAAAAAACAAAGCAACAGAGCCTAGGGCACTTCCACTTATGGTCCTATAGCTTAGGGAAATTAAAATCAAAAAGACACAGCCACCCCAAAGGTTGGGACGGCTCTGTTTACAAGAACCTGGTTTACGGTACAAGTTCAATATCGCAGAAAGTGAAAAATGGATAAAGAAGTTGTGGTACTTACGTACAATGCAGTATCACTCAGCAAGGAAATCTATGTCATCAGGCCCGTAGCAGCATAATGAGTGGATTCAGGTATGATGATTCTAACAGAAATAAGTCACACAGAAAAAGAAACATCATAAGATATCACTAATACACGGAATGTAAACTTGGCTACACAGGAACTGAATTACAAAACAGAACAGGGTCTCAAATTTAGAAAACAAACTTATGCTTGCTTAAGGGGAAAGGTGAGTTGGGGTGCTGCATAAAACCAGAGATTGAAATGAGCACAGATAAAGTTCCTTAAGCCAAATATGGAATAGACAAGAGCTACTCCTTGCTCAACGAAATGGATTCAACACCCAATATTAAACGCCTAAGAGTGTACCTGACTAGGAAGTATCTTAAAACCTATGGATTGCTATGTCTCCGAAAGAGAATCAAGCGTGTGTGCAGGGGCATAAACGCAGCAGTGATAGGATTGGAGAGGTTCGGTGAGCAAATGAAGACCCTTTGAAGTCATATTGCATGGTACCCATTCCACGGGTCTCAACTCTCCAGGTTTAAGGTATTCTTCCTTCAGCTAAAACATGCATGTGGAACCCAGAGTATGATCAACCGTGTGATCGGGAGACGTGTTCCAATATGTCTCAGTTTTCGTCCCCTGGTACTCGGGTGCAACATTCCAGACGCTTTACTAACACTCTCCCGGCTTGGAGAGTCAGTGCCTTTAACCTCCTGTTTGGCCCAGTTTGCAATTTCTGCGGAAGATGAACAGGAATAGGCAGAACCAATGACAGACTAGCTGGAGGTGTCTGGACGGGCAAATTTAACTCTCATTTCACACCAGGAAGAGGAATTAACCAAAGGCTAAGCGTGCCATTCCGGAACCAGATTAGGGCCTGAAGCAATCCTGCGGTGTTGCGGCCAGCTCATGAGAAAGCAAGTTGAAGATAGGAGCTCAGGGGCACTGTAATTCACAAACCTGCAGAGTTATAAATGACAGCTATTGTCCAAAAATATACTGAAGTAAGGCTGCCAAGAGGACTTGAAAGCGGGGCAGAATTGCAGGAAACCGATTTCAGGAGGTAGACTGGAATTGCATTTAAAGCATAGGAAAAGAGGCAGAACGTCCACAATGATGCACTTGGCCAAAAAGGGCGTATGCGTTTTTTCCTGAATATATTCAGGAAAAAACGCATACGCCCTTTTTGGCCAACCAAGCAAGCTTGCAAAGGAAATCTGCACTACAATGAAGTCTCACTTCCCCCCGGTCAAAAGGGCCATCTGAAAAAAGTGTAAAATCCAGAAAGGCAGGACAGGCCATGGAGAACTGGGAGCCTTGTTATGCTGATGGGCGGGATGTAAATTGCCAACAGCCACTCGGGAGAAGTGTATGGTGTTTCCTGAAACATCTAAAAAACAAAGCAACAGAGCCTAGGGCACTTCCACTTATGGTCCTATAGCTTAGGGAAATTAAAATCAAAAGACACAGCCGCCCCAAAGGTTGGGACGGCTCTGTTTACAAGAACCTGGTTTACGGTACAAGTTCAATATCGCAGAAAGTGAAAAATGGATAAAGAAGTTGTGGTACTTACGTACAATGCAGTATCACTCAGCAAGGAAATCTATGTCATCAGGCCCGTAGCAGCATAATGAGTGGATTCAGGTATGATGATTCTAACTGAAATAAGTCACACAGAAAAAGAAACATCATAAGATATCACTAATACACGGAATGTAAACTTGGCTACACAGGAACTGAATTACAAAACAGAACAGGGTCTCAAATTTAGAAAACAAACTTATGCTTGCTTAAGGGGAAAGGTGAGTTGGGGTGCTGCATAAAACCAGAGATTGAAATGAGCACAGATAAAGTTCCTTAAGCCAAATATGGAATAGACAAGAGCTACTCCTTGCTCAACGAAATGGACTCAACACCCCATATTAAATGCCTAAGAGTGTACCTGAATAGGAACTATCTTAAAACCTATGGATTGCTATGTCTCCGAAAGAGAATCAAGCATGTGTACAGGGGCATAAACGCAGCAGTGATAGGATTGGAGAGGTTCGGTGAGCAAATGAAGACCCTTTGAAGTCATATTGCATGGTACCCATTCCACGGGTCTCAACTCTCCAGGTTTAAGGTATTCTTCCTTCAGCTAAAACATGCATGTGGAACCCTGAGTATGATCAACCGTGTGATCGGGAGACGTGTTCCAATATGTCTCAGTTTTCGTCCCCAGGTACTCGGGTGCAACATTCCAGACGCTTTACTAAAACTCTCCCGACTTGGAGAGTCAGTGCCTTTAACCTCCTGTTTGGCCCAGTTTGCAATTTCTGCGGAAGATGAACAGGAATAGGGAGAACCAATGAGAGACTAGCTGGAGGTGTCTGGACGGGCAAATTTAACTCTCATTTCCCACCAGGAAGAGGAATTAACCAAAGGCTCAGCGTGCCGTGCCGGAACCACATTAGGGCCTGAAGCAATCCTGCGGTGTTGCGGCCAGCTCACGAGAAAGCGACTTGAAGAAAGGAGCTCAGGGGCACTGTAATTCACAAACCTGCAGAGTTATAAATGACAGCTATCGTCCAAAAATATACTGAAGTAAGGCTGCCAAGAGGACTTGAAAGCGGGGCAGAATTGCAGGAAACCGATTTCAGGAGGTAGACTGGAATTGCATTTAAAGCATAGGAAAAGAGGCAGAACGTCCACAATGATGCACTTGGCCAAAAAGGGCGTATGCGTTTTTTCCTGAATATATTCAGGAAAAAACGCATACGCCCTTTTTGGCCAACCAAGCAAGCTTGCAAAGGAAATGTGCACTACAATGAAGTCTCACTTCCCCCCGGTCAAAAGGGCCATCTGAAAAAAGTGTAAAATCCAGAAACACAGGATAGGCCATGGAGAACTGGGAGCCTTGTTATGCTGATGGGCGGGATGTAAATTGCCAACAGCCACTCGAGAGAAGTGTATGGTGTTTCCTGAAACATCTAAAAAACAAAGCAACAGAGCCTAGGGCACTTCCACTTATGGTCCTATAGCTTAGGGAAATTAAAATCAAAAAGACACAGCCACCCCAAAGGTTGGGACGGCTCTGTTTACAAGAACCTGGTTTACGGTACAAGTTCAATATCGCAGAAAGTGAAAAATGGATAAAGAAGTTGTGGTACTTACGTACAATGCAGTATCACTCAGCAATGAAATCTATGTCATCAGGCCCGTAGCAGCATAGTGAGTGGATTCAGGTATGATGATTCTAACTGAAATAAGTCACACAGAAAAAGAAACATCATAAGATATCACTAATACACGGAATGAAAACTTGGCTACACAGGAACAGAATTGCAAAACAGAAGAGGGTCTCAAATTTAGAAAACCAACTTATGCTTGCTTAAGGGGAAAGGTGAGTTGGGGTGCTGCATAAAACCAGAGATTGAAATGTGCACAGATAAATTTCCTTAAGCCAAGTATGGAATAGACAAGAGGTACTCCTTGCTCAAGGAAATGGACTCAACACCCCATATTAAACGCCTGAGAATGTACCTGACTAGGAAGTATCTTAAAACCTATGGATTGCTATGTCTCTGAAAGAGAATCAAGCGTGTGTACAGGGGCATAAACGCAGCAGTGATAGGATTGGAGAGGTTCGGTGAGCAAATGAAGACCCTTTGAAGTCATATTGCATGGTACCCATTCCACGGGTCTCAACTCTCCAGGTTTAAGGTATTCTTCCTTCAGCTAAAACATGCATGTGGAACCCAGAGTATGATCAACCGTGTGATCGGGAGACGTGTTCCAATATGTCTCAGTTTTCGTCCCCTGGTACTCGGGTGCAACATTCCAGACGCTTTACTAACACTCTCCCGACTTGGAGAGTCAGTGCCTTTAACCTCCTGTTTGGCCCAGTTTGCAATTTCTGCGGAAGATGAACAGGAATAGGGAGAACCAATGACAGACTAGCTGGAGGTGTCTGGACGGGCAAATTTAACTCTCATTTCCCACCAGGAAGAGGAATTAACCAAAGGCTCAGCGTGCCGTGCCGGAACCACATTAGGGCCTGAAGCAATCCTGCGGTGTTGCGGCCAGCTCACGAGAAAGCGACTTGAAGAAAGGAGCTCAGGGGCACTGTAATTCACAAACCTGCAGAGTTATAAATGACAGCTATCGTCCAAAAATATACTGAAGTAAGGCTGCCAAGAGGACTTGAAAGCGGGGCAGAATTGCAGGAAACCGATTTCAGGAGGTAGACTGGAATTGCATTTAAAGCATAGGAAAAGAGGCAGAACGTCCACAATGATGCACTTGGCCAAAAAGGGCGTATGCGTTTTTTCCTGAATATATTCAGGAAAAAACGCATACGCCCTTTTTGGCCAACCAAGCAAGCTTGCAAAGGAAATCTGCACTACAATGAAGTCTCACTTCCCCCCGGTCAAAAGGGCCATCTGAAAAAAGTGTAAAATCCAGAAAGGCAGGACAGGCCATGGAGAACTGGGAGCCTTGTTACGCTGATGGGCGGGATGTAAATTGCCAACAGCCACTCGGGAGAAGTGTATGGTGTTTCCTGAAACATCTAAAAAACAAAGCAACAGAGCCTAGGGCACTTCCACTTACGGTCCTATAGCTTAGGGAAATTAAAATCAAAAAGACACAGCCACCCCAAAGGTTGGGACGGCTCTGTTTACAAGAACCTGGTTTACGGTACAAGTTCAATATCGCAGAAAGTGAAAAATGGATAAAGAAGTTGTGGTACTTACGTACAATGCAGTATCACTCAGCAATGAAATCTATGTCATCAGGCCCGTAGCAGCATAATGAGTGGATTCAGGTATGATGATTCTAACTGAAATAAGTCACACAGGAAAAGAAACATCATAAGATATCACTAATACACGGAATGTAACCTTGGCTACACAGGAACTGAATTACAAAACAGAACAGGGTCTCAAATTTAGAAACCCAACTTATGCTTGCTTAAGGGGAAAGGTGAGTTGGGGTGCTGCATAAAACCAGAGATTGAAATGAGCACAGATAAAGTTCCTTAAGCCAAATATGGAATAGACAAGAGCTACTCCTTGCTCAACGAAATGGACTCAACACCCCATATTAAATGCCTAAGAGTGTACCTGACTAGGAAGTATCTTAAAACCTATGGATTGCTATGTGTCTGAAAGAGAATCAAGCGTGTGTACAGGGGCATAAACGCAGCAGTGATAGGATTGGAGAGGTTCGGTGAGCAAATGAAGACCCTTTGAAGTCATATTGCATGGTACCCATTCCACGGGTCTCAACTCTCCAGGTTAAAGGTATTCTTCCTTCAGCTAAAACATGCATGTGGAACCCAGAGTATGATCAACCGTGTGATCGGGAGACGTGTTCCAATATGTCTCAGTTTTCGTCCCCTGGTACTCGGGTGCAACATTCCAGACGCTTTACTAACACTCTCCCGACTTGGAGAGTCAGTGCCTTTAACCTCCTGTTTGGCCCAGTTTGCAATTTCTGCGGAAGATGAACAGGAATAGGGAGAACCAATGACAGACTAGCTGGAGGTGTCTGGACGGGCAAATTTAACTCTCATTTCCCACCAGGAAGAGGAATTAACCAAAGGCTCAGCGTGCCGTGCCGGAACCAGATTAGGGCCTGAAGCCATCCTGCGGTGTTGCGGCCAGCTCACGAGAAAGCGACTTGAAGAAAGGAGCTCAGGGGCACTGTAATTCACAAACCTGCAGAGTTATAAATGACAGCTATCGTCCAAAAATATACTGAAGTAAGGCTGCCAAGAGGACTTGAAAGCGGGGCAGAATTGCAGGAAACCGATTTCAGGAGGTAGACTGGAATTGCATTTAAAGCATAGGAAAAGAGGCAGAACGTCCACAATGATGCACTTGGCCAAAAAGGGCGTATGCGTTTTTTCCTGAATATATTCAGGAAAAAACGCATACGCCCTTTTTGGCCAACCAAGCAAGCTTGCAAAGGAAATCTGCACTACAATGAAGTCTCACTTCCCCCCGGTCAAAAGGGCCATCTGAAAAAAGTGTAAAATCCAGAAAGGCAGGACAGGCCATGGAGAACTGGGAGCCTTGTTATGCTGATGGGCGGGATGTAAATTGCCAACAGCCACTCGGGAGAAGTGTATGGTGTTTCCTGAAACATCTAAAAAACAAAGCAACAGAGCCTAGGGCACTTCCACTTATGGTCCTATAGCTTAGGGAAATTAAAATCAAAAGACACAGCCACCCCAAAGGTTGGGACGGCTCTGTTTACAAGAACCTGGTTTACGGTACAAGTTCAATATCGCAGAAAGTGAAAAATGGATAAAGAAGTTGTGGTACTTACGTACAATGCAGTATCACTCAGCAATGAAATCTATGTCATCAGGCCCGTAGCAGCATAATGAGTGGATTCAGGTATGATGATTCTAACTGAAATAAGTCACACAGGAAAAGAAACATCATAAGATATCACTAATACACGGAATGTAACCTTGGCTACACAGGAACTGAATTACAAAACAGAACAGGGTCTCAAATTTAGAAAACCAACTTATGCTTGCTTAAGGGGAAAGGTGAGTTGGGGTGCTGCATAAAACCAGAGATTGAAATGAGCACAGATAAAGTTCCTTAAGCCAAATATGAAATAGACAAGAGCTACTCCTTGCTCAACGAAATGGACTCAACACCCCATATTAAATGCCTAAGAGTGTACCTGACTAGGAAGTATCTTAAAACCTATGGATTGCTATGTGTCTGAAAGAGAATCAAGCGTGTGTACAGGGGCATAAACGCAGCAGTGATAGGATTGGAGAGGTTCGGTGAGCAAATGAAGACCCTTTGAAGTCATATTGCATGGTACCCATTCCACGGGTCTCAACTCTCCAGGTTTAAGGTATTCTTCCTTCAGCTAAAACATGCATGTGGAACCCAGAGTATGATCAACTGTGTGATCGGGAGACGTGTTCCAATACGTCTCAGTTTTCGTCCCCTGGTACTCGGGTGCAACATTCCAGACGCTTTACTAACACTCTCCCGACTTGGAGAGTCAGTGCCTTTAACCTCCTGTTTGGCCCAGTTTGCAATTTCTGCGGAAGATGAACAGGAATAGGGAGAACCAATGACAGACTAGCTGGAGGTGTCTGGACGGGCAAATTTAACTCTCATTTCCCACCAGGAAGAGGAATTAACCAAAGGCTCAGCGTGCCGTGCCGGAACCAGATTAGGGCCTGAAGCCATCCTGCGGTGTTGCGGCCAGCTCACGAGAAAGCGAGTTGAAGAAAGGAGCTCAGGGGCACTGTAATTCACAAACCTGCAGAGTTATAAATGACAGCTATCGTCCAAAAATATACTGAAGTAAGGCTGCCAAGAGGACTTGAAAGCGGGGCAGAATTGCAGGAAACCGATTTCAGGAGGTAGACTGGAATTGCATTTAAAGCATAGGAAAAGAGGCAGAACGTCCACAATGATGCACTTGGCCAAAAAGGGCGTATGCGTTTTTTCCTGAATATATTCAGGAAAAAACGCATACGCCCTTTTTGGCCAACCAAGCAAGCTTGCAAAGGAAATCTGCACTACAATGAAGTCTCACTTCCCCCCGGTCAAAAGGGCCATCTGAAAAAAGTGTAAAATCCAGAAAGGCAGGACAGGCCATGGAGAACTGGGAGCCTTGTTATGCTGATGGGCGGGATGTCAATTGCCAACAGCCACTCGGGAGAAGTGTATGGTGTTTCCTGAAACATCTAAAAAACAAAGCAACAGAGCCTAGGGCACTTCCACTTATGGTCCTATAGCTTAGGGAAATTAAAATCAAAAAGACACAGCCACCCCAAAGGTTGGGACGGCTCTGTTTACAAGAACCTGGTTTACGGTACAAGTTCAATATCGCAGAAAGTGAAAAATGGATAAAGAAGTTGTGGTACTTACGTACAATGCAGTATCACTCAGCAATGAAATCTATGTCATCAGGCCCGTAGCAGCATAATGAGTGGATTCAGGTATGATGATTCTAACTGAAATAAGTGACACAGGAAAAGAAACATCATAAGATATCACTAATACACGGAATGTAAACTTGGCTACACAGGAACTGAATTACAAAACAGAACAGGGTCTCAAATTTAGAAACCCAACTTATGCTTGCTTAAGGGGAAAGGTGAGTTGGGGTGCTGCATAAAACCAGAGATTGAAATGAGCACAGATAAAGTTCCTTAAGCCAAATATGGAATAGACAAGAGCTACTCCTTGCTCAACGAAATGGACTCAACACCCCATATTAAATGCCTAAGAGTGTACCTGACTAGGAAGTATCTTAAAACCTATGGATTGCTATGTGTCTGAAAGAGAATCAAGCGTGTGTACAGGGGCATAAACGCAGCAGTGATAGGATTGGAGAGGTTCGGTGAGCAAATGAAGACCCTTTGAAGTCATATTGCATGGTACCCATTCCACGGGTCTCAACCCTCCAGGTTTAAGGTATTCTTCCTTCAGCTAAAACATGCATGTGGAACCCAGAGTATGATCAACCGTGTGATCGGGAGACGTGTTCCAATATGTCTCAGTTTTCGTCCCCTGGTACTCGGGTGCAACATTCCAGACGCTTTACTAACACTCTCCCGACTTGGAGAGTCAGTGCCTTTAACCTCCTGTTTGGCCCAGTTTGCAATTTCTGCGGAAGATGAACAGGAATAGGGAGAACCAATGACAGACTAGCTGGAGGTGTCTGGACGGGCAAATTTAACTCTCATTTCCCACCAGGAAGAGGAATTAACCAAAGGCTCAGCGTGCCGTGCCGGAACCAGATTAGGGCCTGAAGCCATCCTGCGGTGTTGCGGCCAGCTCACGAGAAAGCGAGTTGAAGAAAGGAGCTCAGGGGCACTGTAATTCACAAACCTGCAGAGTTATAAATGACAGCTATCGTCCAAAAATATACTGAAGTAAGGCTGCCAAGAGGACTTGAAAGCGGGGCAGAATTGCAGGAAACCGATTTCAGGAGGTAGACTGGAATTGCATTTAAAGCATAGGAAAAGAGGCAGAACGTCCACAATGATGCACTTGGCCAAAAAGGGCGTATGCGTTTTTTCCTGAATATATTCAGGAAAAAACGCATACGCCCTTTTTGGCCAACCAAGCAAGCTTGCAAAGGAAATCTGCACTACAATGAAGTCTCACTTCCCCCCGGTCAAAAGGGCCATCTGAAAAAAGTGTAAAATCCAGAAAGGCAGGACAGGCCATGGAGAACTGGGAGCCTTGTTATGCTGATGGGCGGGATGTAAATTGCCAACAGCCACTCGGGAGAAGTGTATGGTGGTTCCTGAAACATCTAAAAAACAAAGCAACAGAGCCTAGGGCACTTCCACTTATGGTCCTATAGCTTAGGGAAATTAAAATCAAAAGACACAGCCACCCCAAAGGTTGGGACGGCTCTGTTTACAAGAACCTGGTTTACGGTACAAGTTCAATATCGCAGAAAGTGAAAAATGGATAAAGAAGTTGTGGTACTTACGTACAATGCAGTATCACTCAGCAATGAAATCTATGTCATCAGGCCCGTAGCAGCATAATGAGTGGATTCAGGTATGATGATTCTAACTGAAATAAGTCACACAGGAAAAGAAACATCATAAGATATCACTAATACACGGAATGTAACCTTGGCTACACAGGAACTGAATTACAAAACAGAACAGGGTCTCAAATTTAGAAACCCAACTTATGCTTGCTTAAGGGGAAAGGTGAGTTGGGGTGCTGCATAAAACCAGAGATTGAAATGAGCACAGATAAAGTTCCTTAAGCCAAATATGGAATAGACAAGAGCTACTCCTTGCTCAACGAAATGGACTCAACACCCCATATTAAATGCCTAAGAGTGTACCTGACTAGGAAGTATCTTAAAACCTATGGATTGCTATGTGTCTGAAAGAGAATCAAGCGTGTGTACAGGGGCATAAACGCAGCAGTGATAGGATTGGAGAGGTTCGGTGAGCAAATGAAGACCCTTTGAAGTCATATTGCATGGTACCCATTCCACGGGTCTCAACTCTCCAGGTTTAAGGTATTCTTCCTTCAGCTAAAACATGCATGTGGAACCCAGAGTATGATCAACCGTGTGATCGGGAGACGTGTTCCAATATGTGTCAGTTTTCGTCCCCTGGTACTCGGGTGCAACATTCCAGACGCTTTACTAACACTCTCCCGACTTGGAGAGTCAGTGCCTTTAAGCTCCTGTTTGGCCCAGTTTGCAATTTCTGCGGAAGATGAACAGGAATAGGGAGAACCAATGACAGACTAGCTGGAGGTGTCTGGACGGGCAAATTTAACTCTCATTTCCCACCAGGAAGAGGAATTAACCAAAGGCTCAGCGTGCCGTGCCGGAACCAGATTAGGGCCTGAAGCCATCCTGCGGTGTTGCGGCCAGCTCACGAGAAAGCGACTTGAAGAAAGGAGCTCAGGGGCACTGTAATTCACAAACCTGCAGAGTTATAAATGACAGCTATCGTCCAAAAATATACTGAAGTAAGGCTGCCAAGAGGACTTGAAAGCGGGGCAGAATTGCAGGAAACCGATTTCAGGAGGTAGACTGGAATTGCATTTAAAGCATAGGAAAAGAGGCAGAACGTCCACAATGATGCACTTGGCCAAAAAGGGCGTATGCGTTTTTTCCTGAATATATTCAGGAAAAAACGCATACGCCCTTTTTGGCCAACCAAGCAAGCTTGCAAAGGAAATCTGCACTACAATGAAGTCTCACTTCCCCCCGGTCAAAAGGGCCATCTGAAAAAGTGTAAAATCCAGAAAGGCAGGACAGGCCATGGAGAACTGGGAGCCTTGTTATGCTGATGGGCGGGATGTAAATTGCCAACAGCCACTCGGGAGAAGTGTATGGTGTTTCCTGAAACATCTAAAAAACAAAGCAACAGAGCCTAGGGCACTTCCACTTATGGTCCTATAGCTTAGGGAAATTAAAATCAAAAAGACACAGCCACCCCAAAGGTTGGGACGGCTCTGTTTACAAGAACCTGGTTTATGGTACAAGTTCAATATCGCAGAAAGTGAAAAATGGATAAAGAAGTTGTGGTACTTACGTACAATGCAGTATCACTCAGCAATGAAATCTATGTCATCAGGCCCGTAGCAGCATAATGAGTGGATTCAGGTACGATGATTCTAACTGAAATAAGTCACACAGGAAAAGAAACATCATAAGATATCACTAATACACGGAATGTAACCTTGGCTACACAGGAACTGAATTACAAAACAGAACAGGGTCTCAAATTTAGAAAACCAACTTATGCTTGCTTAAGGGGAAAGGTGAGTTGGGGTGCTGCATAAAACCAGAGATTGAAATGAGCACAGATAATGTTCCTTAAGCCAAATATGGAATAGACAAGAGCTACTCCTTGCTCAACGAAATGGACTCAACACCCCATATTAAATGCCTAAGAGTGTACCTGACTAGGAAGTATCTTAAAACCTATGGATTGCAATGTCTCTGAAAGAGAATCAAGTGTGTGTACAGGGGCATAAACGCAGCAGTGATAGGATTGGAGAGGTTCGGTGAGCAAATGAAGACCCTTTGAAGTCATATTGCATGGTACCCATTCCACGGGTCTCAACTCTCCAGGTTTAAGGTATTCTTCCTTCAGCTAAAACATGCATGTGGAACCCAGAGTATGATCAACCGTGTGATCGGGAGACGTGTTCCAATATGTCTCAGTTTTCGTCCCCTGGTACTCGGGTGCAACATTCCAGACGCTTTACTAACACTCTCCCGACTTGGAGAGTCAGTGCCTTTAACCTCCTGTTTGGCCCAGTTTGCAATTTCTGCGGAAGATGAACAGGAATAGGGAGAACCAATGACAGACTAGCTGGAGGTGTCTGGACGGGCAAATTTAACTCTCATTTCCCACCAGGAAGAGGAATTAACCAAAGGCTCAGCGTGCCGTGCCGGAACCAGATTAGGGCCTGAAGCCATCCTGCGGTGTTGCGGCCAGCTCACGAGAAAGCGACTTGAAGAAAGGAGCTCAGGGGCACTGTAATTCACAAACCTGCAGAGTTATAAATGACAGCTATCGTCCAAAAATATACTGAAGTAAGGCTGCCAAGAGGACTTGAAAGCGGGGCAGAATTGCAGGAAACCGATTTCAGGAGGTAGACTGGAATTGCATTTAAAGCATAGGAAAAGAGGCAGAACGTCCACAATGATGCACTTGGCCAAAAAGGGCGTATGCGTCTTTTCCTGAATATATTCAGGAAAAAACGCATACGCCCTTTTTGGCCAACCAAGCAAGCTTGCAAAGGAAATCTGCACTACAATGAAGTCTCACTTCCCCCCGGTCAAAAGGGCCATCTGAAAAAAGTGTAAAATCCAGAAAGGCAGGACAGGCCATGGAGAACTGGGAGCCTTGTTATGCTGATGGGCGGGATGTAAATTGCCAAGAGCCACTCGGGAGAAGTGTATGGTGTTTCCTGAAACATCTAAAAAACAAAGCAACAGAGCCTAGGGCACTTCCACTTATGGTCCTATAGCTTAGGGAAATTAAAATCAAAAGACACAGCCACCCCAAAGGTTGGGACGGCTCTGTTTACAAGAACCTGGTTTACGGTACAAGTTCAATATCGCAGAAAGTGAAAAATGGATAAAGAAGTTGTGGTACTTACGTACAATGCAGTATCACTCAGCAATGAAATCTATGTCATCAGGCCCGTAGCAGCATAATGAGTGGATTCAGGTACGATGATTCTAACTGAAATAAGTCACACAGAAAAAGAAACATCACAAGATATCACTAATACACGGAATGTAAACTTGGCTACACAGGAACTGAATTACAAAACAGAACAGGGTCTCAAATTTAGAAAACCAACTTATGCTTGCTTAAGGGGAAAGGTGAGTTGGGGTGCTGCATAAAACCAGAGATTGAAATGAGCACAGATAAAGTTCCTTAAGCCAAATATGGAATAGACAAGAGCTACTCCTTGCTCAACGAAATGGACTCAACACCCCATATTAAATGCCTAAGAGTGTACCTGACTAGGAAGTATCTTAAAACCTATGGATTGCTATGTCTCTGAAAGAGAATCAAGTGTGTGTACAGGGGCATAAACGCAGCAGTGATAGGATTGGAGAGGTTCGGTGAGCACATGAAGACCCTTTGAAGTCATATTGCATGGTACCCATTCCACGGGTCTCAACTCTCCAGGTTTAAGGTATTCTTCCTTCAGCTAAAACATGCATGTGGAACCCAGAGTATGATCAACCGTGTGATCGGGAGACGTGTTCCAATATGTCTCAGTTTTCGTCCCCTGGTACTCGGGTGCAACATTCCAGACGCTTTACTAACACTCTCCCGACTTGGAGAGTCAGTGCCTTTAACCTCCTGTTTGGCCCAGTTTGCAATTTCCGCGGAAGATGAACAGGAATAGGCAGAACCAATGACAGACTAGCTGGAGGTGTCTGGACGGGCAAATTTAACTCTCATTTCCCACCAGGAAGAGGAATTAACCAAAGGCTCAGCGTGCCGTGCCGGAACCAGATTAGGGCCTGAAGCCATCCTGCGGGGTTGCGGCCAGCTCACGAGAAAGCGACTTGAAGAAAGGAGCTCAGGGGCACTGTAATTCACAAACCTGCAGAGTTATAAATGACAGCTATCGTCCAAAAATATACTGAAGTAAGGCTGCCAAGAGGACTTGAAAGCGGGGCAGAATTGCAGGAAACCGATTTCAGGAGGTAGACTGGAATTGCATTTAAAGCATAGGAAAAGAGGCAGAACGTCCACAATGATGCACTTGGCCAAAAAGGGCGTATGCGTTTTTTCCTGAATATATTCAGGAAAAAACGCATATGCTCTTTTTGGCCAACCAAGCAAGCTTGCAAAGGAAATCTGCACTACAATGAAGTCTCACTTCCCCCCGGTCTAAAGGGCCATCTGAAAAAAGTGTAAAATCCAGAAAGGCAGGACAGGCCATGGAGAACTGGGAGCCTTGTTATGCTGATGGGTGGGATGTAAATTGCCAACAGCCACTCGGGAGAAGTGTATGGTGTTTCCTGAAACATCTAAAAAACAAAGCAACAGAGCCTAGGGCACTTCCACTTATGGTCCTATAGCTTAGGGAAATTAAAATCAAAAGACACAGCCACCCCAAAGGTTGGGACGGCTCTGTTTACAAGAACCTGGTTTACGGTACAAGTTCAATATCGCAGAAAGTGAAAAATGGATAAAGAAGTTGTGGTACTTACGTACAATGCAGTATCACTCAGCAATGAAATCTATGTCATCAGGCCCGTAGCAGCATAATGAGTGGATTCAGGTATGATGATTCTAACTGAAATAAGTCACACAGGAAAAGAAACATCATAAGATATCACTAATACACGGAATGTAACCTTGGCTACACAGGAACTGAATTACAAAACAGAACAGGGTCTCAAATTTAGAAAACCAACTTATGCTTGCTTAAGGGGAAAGGTGAGTTGGGGTGCTGCATAAAACCAGAGATTGAAATGAGCACAGATAAAGTTCCTTAAGCCAAATATGGAATAGACAAGAGCTACTCCTTGCTCAACGAAATGGACTCAACACCCCATATTAAATGCCTAAGAGTGTACCTGACTAGGAAGTATCTTAAAACCTATGGATTGCTATGTCTCTGAAAGAGAATCAAGTGTGTGTACAGGGGCATAAACGCAGCAGTGATAGGATTGGAGAGGTTCGGTGAGCAAATGAAGACCCTTTGAAGTCATATTGCATGGTACCCATTCCACGGGTCTCAACTCTCCAGGTTTAAGGTATTCTTCCTTCAGCTAAAACATGCATGTGGAACCCAGAGTATGATCAACCGTGTGATCGGGAGACGTGTTCCAATATGTCTCAGTTTTCGTCCCCTGGTACTCGGGTGCAACATTCCAGACGCTTTACTAACACTCTCCCGACTTGGAGAGTCAGTGCCTTTAACCTCCGGTTTGGCCCAGTTTGCAATTTCTGCGGAAGATGAACAGGAATAGGGAGAACCAATGAGAGACTAGCTGGAGGTGTCTGGACGGGCAAATTTAACTCTCATTTCCCACCAGGAAGAGGAATTAACCAAAGGCTCAGCGTGCCGTGCCGGAACCTGATTAGGGCCTGAAGCCATCCTGCGGTGTTGCGGACAGCTCACGAGGAAGCGAGTTGAAGAAAGGAGCTCAGGGGCACTGTAATTCACAAACCTGCAGAGTTATAAATGACAGCTATCGTCCAAAAATATACTGAAGTAAGGCTGCCAAGAGGACTTGAAAGCGGGGCAGAATTGCAGGAAACCGATTTCAGGAGGTAGACTGGAATTGCATTTAAAGCATAGGAAAAGAGGCAGAACGTCCACAATGATGCACTTGGCCAAAAAGGGCGTATGCGTTTTTTCCTGAATATATTCAGGAAAAAACGCATACGCCCTTTTTGGCCAACCAAGCAAGCTTGCAAAGGAAATCTGCACTAC